>NW_028320943.1:0-172255 GCF_062004578.1 Staurois parvus | reverse complement strand
CAAGGCCGGGAGAGAGGACACAGTGTGGACAGGAGAGAGAAGACAGCAAGGCCGGGAGAGAGGACACTGAGGGGACAGGAGAGAGAAGACAGCAAGGCCGGGAGAGAGGACACAGTGTGGACAGGAGAGAGAAGACAGCAAGGCCGGGAGAGAGGACACTGAGGGGACAGGAGAGAGAAGACAGCAAGGCCGGGAGAGAGGACACAGTGTGGACAGGAGAGAGAAGACAGCAAGGCCGGGAGAGAGGACACTGAGGGGACAGGAGAGAGAAGACAGCAAGGCCGGGAGAGAGGACACAGTGAGGACAGAGAGAAGACAGCGGGCCGGGAGAGAGGACACAGAAGGGACAGGAGAAAGAAGACAGCGGGCCGGGAGAGAGGACACAGAGGGGCAGGAGAGAGAAGACAGCGGGCCGGGAGAGAGGACACAGAGGGGCAGGAGAGAGAAGACAGCGGGCCGGGAGAGAGGACACAGCGAGGCCAGGAGAGAGGACACAGCGGGGGACAGGAGAGAAAAAACAGCAGGAAGGGAGAGAGGACACAGTGGGGACAGGAGAGAGAAGGCAGTGGGCCAGGAGAGAGGACACAGTGGGGACAGGAGAGAGAAGACAGTGGGACAGGAGAGTTTGGGTTGGGGGGTTCATTGGTGTTGTGGGGGGGAGTGTGATGTGAAGGGGGCAGTACTGTGTGTGTGGGGGGGAAGAGTTGATGTGAAGGGGGGAGAGAACACTGCTGTTTGGGGGGGTGTTAACGTGAAGGGGGTTTTGGACACTGCTGTAAATGAAGGGAGGGTGTGATGCGAAGGTGGGTTCAGAACACTACTGTGAAGTGGGGGGAAGTTTGGGGGGTGATGAGAAGGGGGGTTAAGAGTGATATTTTAGAATCACTAAGCTCAATCTCTGAATGCTCCGATCAGAAATGAAAGAACCTTTGCCTCTGTGAGGGCCACTGTCTTTTCACTCTTAATACATCCCTGTCTGGGTGTGGCAGAGAGTGTTACAGACATTTCCGAAGGGTCAAAATTACAACACTGGACGCTGTGAATGGTGTGAGTGTGGATAAAGGTTAACAGCCGAGTTATCCAGCTCCAGCAACAATCACTCTGATGGAGCTTGGATCACTTTTTAAAGGAGTGGCGGTTTTAGATGCAAATTTTAACCTAGCCTGACAGACAATGTACCGGGCTGCAGCCCCCACCATCTACTACAATTGGATATGTTTATTATTTTATTAAGTGCTTCTTCATTTTCTGCGCTGCAGGAAAACGCTTCCTCCCTGCTTGCCTAGGTGATAATGAGATTGCACACGCCTGCGCAGATGTGCAGGAGACCTGGCAGGGAGGTCCTGGGGCCCTTTTTTCTGTGCATGCATTTTTTTCTGTACAGGTGAACACATATGCACCACAGGGCTCTACCAGGTCCCAAAGGCTGGGCAGAGCCCATTGTGCATCTGCACACATGCCAGACTATTGAAAATGGAGGTGCCGGTGGAGGGAAGCAGAGACACAATCAAGGGAACAGAAGTTCCTCTGTATTGCTACCTACCTGCAGTAGAAGAGTTCTTGTACTCATTACTTTAGCAGCCTGCGTCTCATACATTTGTTTTGTTCAACGGCGGATAAGAGCACCCAGATCTGTCAAATGCCAAAGAGGCTTTTTTAGGCTGCAGCATGGAATGGAGAAGAGGTAGGAGAAGTGGGGCGTCAGAGCCCATATGGAAGAAATGTATTTTAAAAATATTCTTCCAAAATATATTGACATATATTTGAAATGCTACAATTTTGGCCTTATTCAATATATTTAAAAATGTATTTCAATAAATAAAAATATATTTCAATAGATAGATAGATAGATAGATAGATAGATAGATAGATAGATAGATAGATAGATAGATAGATAGATAGACAGATGATAGATAGATAGATAATAGATAGATAGATAGATAGATAGATAGATAGATAGATAGATAGATAGATAGATAGATAATAGATAGATAGATAGATAGATAGATAGATAGATAGATAATAGATAGATAGATAGATAGATAGATAGATAGATAGATAGATAATAGATAGATAGATAGATAGATAGATAGATAGATAGATAGATAATAGATAGATAGATATACACACTGCATGTTGAAATGCATGTTTTATATATTACAAAATATATGAAACATATTTTTTAAAAATATATATTTTTTTAAATATATTCTTCAGAATTTTTTTTAACATATAAAAGAGTCATTTAAACATATATTTTTCCATATATTTGTAAATGCATGCCAAAAATGTAGATTTGTATTTTTAAAGGCATACAGTATATTTGAAATGTATTTTTAAAAATATTTCTTCATATATTTTGCAATAAAAAAGCATTTCAACATAATATATATATATATATATATATATATATATATATATAATTTTTTTTTCTCTTTTATATATATTTTATAATATTTTATATATAAATATATATATATTATAATATAATATAATAAATATATATATATATATATATATATATACAGTGGGGGTCGAAAGTTTGGGCACCCCAGCTAAAAATTTGTATTAATGTGCATAAAGAAGCCAAGGAAAGATGGAAAAATCTCCAAAAGGCATCAAATTACAGATTAGACATTCTTATAATATGTCAACAAAAGTTAGATTTTATTTCCATCATTTACACTTTCAAAATAACAGAAAACAAAAAAATGGCATCTGCAAAAGTTTGGGCCCCCTGCAGAGTTAATATCTTGTACTGCCCCCTTTGGCAAGTATCACAGCTTGTAAACGCTTTTTGTAGCCAGCCAAGAGTCTTTAAATTCTTGTTTGAGGTATCTTTGCCCATTCTTCCTTACAAAAGTCTTCCAGTTCTTTGAGATTTCTGGGCTGTCTGTCACGCACTGCTCTTTTAAGGTCTATCCATAGATTTTCAATTATGTTGAGGTCAGGAGATTGTGAAGGCCATGGCAAAACCTTCAGTTTACGCCTCTTGATGTAATCCCCCGTGGATTTCGAGGTGTGTTTAGGATCATTATCCATTTGTAGAAGCCATCCTCTCTTTAACTTCAGCTTTTTCACAGATGGCATCAAGTTACCATCCAAAATTTGCTGAAATTTTATTGAATCCATTTTTCCTTCTACTCGTGAGATGTTCCCTGTGCCACTGGCTGCAACACAACCCCAAAGCATGATTGATCCAACCCCATGCTTAACAGTTGGACAGAGGTTCTTTTCATTAAATTCTGTGCCCCTTCTTCTCCAAACGAACCTTTGCTCATTCCGGCCAAAAAGTTCAATTTTAACCTCATCGGTCCACAGAACTTGTTTCCAAAATGCATCAGGCTTGTCTATATGTTCATTTGCAAAGTTCAAACATTGATTTTTGTGGTGAGGACGTAGAAGAGGTTTTCTTCTGATGACTCTTCCATGAAGACCATATTTGTACAAGTATCTCTTTATAGTGGAATAGTGACCACAACTCCAGTGTCTGCCAGATCTTTCTGGAGGGATCGTGCAGTCAAACGTGGGTTTGAATTGTTTTTCTCACAATCCTGCGAGCTGTTCTGTCTGATATTTTTCTTGGTCTTCCAGATCTTGCTTTAACTTCCACTGTTCCTGATGACTGCCATTTCTTAATTACATTCTGAACAGAGGATATTGACATCTGAAAACGCTTTGCTATCTTCTTATAGTCTTCTCCAGCTTTGTGAGCATCAACTATTTTCAGTTTCAGTTTTCTAGACAACTGCTTGGAAGAACCCATGGTGCTGATTGTTGGGGCAAGGTCAGATGAGTCTGGGCATTTAAAACCTTTGAGATTGACATCACCTGATCTTCCCAGACGATGATTGAGAACAATCCATGACACTGGCAGGTCTCAGCTTTGCAAAGGGGGCAGTGCATGCTATAAATTCTGCAGGGTGCCCAAACTTTTGCAGACGCCATTTATTTGTTTTCTGATATTTTGAAAGTGTAAATGATGGAAATAAAATCTAACTTTTGTTGGCATATTATAAGAATGTCTAATCTGTAATTTGATGCCTTTTGGAGATTTTTCCATCTTTCCTTGGCTTCTTTATGCACACTAATACAAATTTTTAGCTGGGGTGCCCAAACTTTCGACCCCCACTGTATATATATATATATATATATATATATATATAAAATATTTATTTATTTATTGTGAAATATATTTTGAAATATATTGAATATGGCCAAAATTGTAGCATTTTAAATATATGTCAATATATTTTGGGAAAGAATATTTTTTAAATAAATTTTAAAACTATTTTTCTTCCATGTGGGAGGACTGGGACAAGTGGTGGGCAGGAGGGGCAGCAGCCCTGAGAAGAGAAAGGGGGCAGAGAATGGACACAGTTCCACATCCTTGGTGCTAGATGAACCCATCCCAGTACTGATAAGCCGTCTTCTATTTTTGGGTTTACAGACCGGACCTGGTCTTCAGATGGATGCTTATTACTTCTGTACAGACTGCATTTATAACAAAGCTGCTTGCAGAGCAGTGACCACCTGCAAAGTGTACCTACCCCATGCCAACTGTCAGGAATGGATTCACCACTGGTTGCGGGACTCACCTGCCATGTGGGCTGCAGTACCAGGGCTGGCCAGCGGGTGCTCTCAGCAGCCAGAAGCTCACTCCTGCAATCAAGCCATCACCTGAGGCTGATTGCAGGAGGTGTATTTAAGGAATGGCCAGGCCTGCAGTCAGTGCCTTGGTGTATTGTTCCCATGAGCCCATGTACCTGCATCCTGTCTGCTTCCTGCCTGATCCTGACTTTGCTTTGATCCTGACTCTGCACGAACTCTGCCTGTACCGACCTTTGCTATTCCTGACCACTCTTCCGCCTGCTCCTTGTACCTTGTCTGCCCGTTTGCTACCAACCCGGCCCGCCTGACTACGTTTGGTGTTGTACATATTATTATCTGTTGGAGGTTTGGTTTGTTTGCACTGTGTTTATGTTAGCCTTTAATAAATTGTATTGATTTATACTATACCTGAAGTCTGCGTTTTCCTGTGTCGGTCCACACATCTCTGGTCATACCCAAATCCCTGACACCAACCAACCAGATTTCAGCTTGGTCAGGGGCAGGGGCGGACTGACAACTCATGGGGCCCCCGGGCAATAGGGGATAATGGGGCCCCTGTGTCCTTGCCCAAACTCAAAAAAGCCTATGAAAAAGGTACCAGGGGCATCTCATGGGGCCCCCTACTGACCGCGGGCCCTCGGGCAGTGCCGAGTTTCCAAACGGTCAGTCCGCCCCTGGTCAGGGGAGGATAAATTGTGATTTGCTTGTGATGGGTTTCTGTTCTTTGCCGCATCATCTAAGCCTGACTTATGTGTAGCTATGTCAGAGCCGCCCGCAGATCACTTTGCAGTGCTGCTATGTATACGTCCAGGTTGCTCCTCACTGTCGCTTCATGTAAAAGTCTTCCAAGGAGATTAGTAGGACAAGAGTGCAGCCGGGGTGGCTTAGTGACTCAATAAACGTGACACGGTTTCTGATGTAACCCAGCCGAGCAGGGCTGACCTCCTTCACACAGAACCTCGGAAATACGATGGCTGGGATTACATTGGTTGGAGCAAATTCTTGATGTCTCACAAATGATTTAGAACTTTGCTGGTGCTGGAGATCCATATGGACGATCAGTAGGTTCCGGCCGTTTTCACACTCTGTGTTTTATTATTGCTATTGAAATGTTGAGGGTGAAGGTTGTCAAAATCTCATTTTTGGTGATTTTTGTATTGCTCTATTTTGACATTCATGATGTTCCTAATTTACAAGGCTCTCAAGGCACAAACACTGCTGAAGCCCAGCCCAGCTGAAGCCCAGACCCCCAGCACCTCGAAATTTTTTTAAAGGTTCAAATGACCCTACGGTAGAAAGGTTTACTTGAGGAAGTGAAAATTTGACACCATAGAGCTCCCAGAGAGCACGGTATAATGACCACTATGGAAACTAGATCTGATATAATGACCACTATGGAACTAGATCTGATATAATGACCACTATGGAACTAGATCTGATATAATGACCACTATGGAACTAGATCTGATATAATGACCACTATGGAACTAGATCTAATATAATGACCACTATGGAACTAGATCTGATATGACCATTATGGAACTAGATCTGATATAAGGACCACTATGGAACTAGATCTGATATAACGACCACTATGGAACTAGATATGATATAATGACCATTATGGAACTAGATCTGATATAACGACCACTATGGAACTAGGTCTGATATAAGGACCACTATGGAACTAGATCTGATATAACGACCACTATGGAACTAGATCTGATATAACGACCATTATGGAACTACATCTGATATAATGACCACTATGGAACTAGATCTGATATAATGACCACTATGGAACTAGATCTGATATAACGACCATTATGGAACTATATCTGATATAACGACCACTATGGAACTAGATCTGATATAACGACCTCTATGGAACTAGATCTGATATAACGACCACTATGGAACTAGATCTGATATAATGACCATTATGGAACTAGATCTGATATAACGACCACTATGGAACTAGATCTGATATAATGACCATTATGGAACTATATCTGATATAATGACCACTATGGAACTAGATCTGATATAATGACCATTATCGAACTAGATCTGATATAACGACCACTATGGAACTAGATCTGATATAATGACCATTATGGAACTATATCTGATATAATGACCACTATGGAACTAGATCTGATATAATGACCACTATGGAATTAGATCTGATATAATGACCACTATGGAACTCGGAATGGATGATCTAGGCGTTGCGGCCCTCTTAAGATTTGGGAATCTTGTAACTCTGCAAACAACAAATAACAAAGGGCGCAAATGCTTAGTGCACATGTGGCAATCACAAGGCCTGCTGGCAGAACCCGGCCCCACAAAGTAATTTCATGTGGCCTCTGTGCCTCTCCTGCAGCTGCGGCACCCCCCTTGTCTCCACCCCCAACTTGTCTCAGTAGTCAGCAGCAGAGAGGAGGACAGAACTCCTCCACCAGATCCTGTACTTCTCTGCGCAGTCACAGAGAGGCTAGTCTTTGACCCCCCCACCGTCTCAGCAGTCGGCGACAAAGGAGAAGACAGAACTCCTACACATCCTGCGCCTCTCTGTGCAGCCACAGCACCACCTCGTCTCTGCCCCCCTGGTCTCAGTGTTCAGAGGACTCCAGGGGCTGACTCCAGTCCTCCTCCAGACCTTGCAATTTCTGCTTCCCAGCTCCAACCCCAGTTTCTTCAAGGTAAGGGGGGTGCATTGTGATGTAAGGGAGGGTGGGGGACTCTTGATATCTGATGTAATGGAGGGCGGGGTGCTCTGGACATCTAGTCTTACAGATACAACTGGCCCTTTTGAGGGCAATCATAATGCTGATGCAGCTCACAAAGAAAATTGAGTTTGACGGCCCTGGCCTAGTGCATTATCTACAGCACTTTATTGAAGGATAAAAGATTATATAGAATATAGATTATACTCACAAACCCAGTGTGGAGAATGGTATAATTATAAAATCCAGAAACCAGAATCCATCCCTTTATCGAACCCCATAGGTTCAAATAGATGATGCTACCAGCTAACACGTTTCGGGGGACAAACCTCCTTCTTCAGAGCGAAACTGGTATGTCTACTTCCTTATATCAAGGTGGACTAGAATCTACACCAGGAAAACCGCTCATTTCTAGTCACCTTGATATGAGGAGGTAGACATACCAGTTTTGCTCTATAGAAGGGGGTTTGTCCCCCAAAAGACATCAGCTGGCAGCATCCATTTGAACCTATGAGGTTCGATAAATGGCTGGCTTCTGCTTTATGGATTTTATGATATTCCATTCTCCACACTGGGTTTGTGAATGTATTCTATATCCAGGGGCGGACTGACCATTCGAGCACTCGGGCACTGCCCGAGGGCCCGAGTTCAGTAGGGGGCCACATGAAATGCTCCTGGTACCTTTCATAGGCTTTTATGGGTGTGGTTTGAATGTGGACGAGGACACAGGGGCCCCATGATCCCCTATTGCCCGGGGGCCCCATCAGTTGTCAGTCCGCCCCTGTCTATATCGTTTATCCTTCAATAAAGTGCTGTAGAAAATGCACTAGGCCAGGGATGTCAAACTCCCTGGCACTAGGCATTTGTACCCTTTGTTCTTCTTTGTCCGCAGAAGAAGAGGTATTACGCTCATCGACAGCCCGTGTCTTCTACCTCCTCTTTTTTTCCAGCCTGCAGCCTCCATAAGACTCTTCTGCATTTGACACTTCTGGGAGTGTCAGATGCCTGTGTGCCCCACAATGCATTCCTATGTCACTATAGGACAGGGTTTCTCAACCAGGGTTCCATGGAACGCTAGGGTCTTCCAGAAGTTGCTAGGAGTTCCTTGAGCAATGAGCAATTTCTGCCTCTCAGATAAGTTCCCACCAACACCACTGATCTTTTTAGCTTTTTATAAGGGGGGATTTCTTCACAATGACCACAAGTGTAAGGAGCATTCTTCCCACTGACCATCACCAGGGGTGTATTTACCACAAGGCAAACAAGGCACTTGCCTAGGGCGGCATTCTTCAGGGGGGCAGCATCTCCCCCCAGAAGAAGGGATGAAAGAAGGGACACGCACACAACAGGAACCAGGTGGGATCCAAGGGAGGCTGCGGGCTGCTTGATGGTGTATGTAGAGCCTGACTCTCATCCCCGGGGATGTCCAGAATTGTAAAAATGAGTGTCTCTCTATTGCTGGGGGGGGGGGGTAGTGGAAGGCTCTCCTGGGTGGGGGGCAGGGGTGTTTTTGGTCAGTCTCATGCTTTCTCTACAAGAGGGGGAAGAGGGGATTGTGTTGGTTGGTGTCTGTAGGGGCAGATGAGTTTTTTGTTGCCTAGGGCAGCACAAAACCTAAATACACCACTGACCATCACACTGTTGTATCATGAGTTGTAGATATAGTAATTTTTATTAGGGGTTTCCTGAGCCTGGAAAGTTATTTCAAGGGTTCCTGTGTGTTACAAAAGGTTGAGAAAGCCTGTTATAGGACTTAGCAGTGACTTAGGGATCAGAAGAAATAGTCACAGCATGGCGTACAAAGGCATTTGACACTCCAAGAAGTACTAAATGCCAAAGAGACTTACTGAGACTTTAACGCTGGAATGAAGAAAAAATTAGGATCCATGGTGTGGACGGGGCCAAACGTTTGGTACCCAGAGAGGAGAGAATGCACATGGAGACCAAGGATTGCAGTAAAGTGTATTAACATAAAATTTCCGACAAGGAGGTAACAGAGTTTGTGTAACACAGCTGAACTGGCACAGCAGCACTTACAGAGAGTTTTCAGAAGATACACGGAAGCAAATTATGATGTCCAGAAACATCTGACAAAGGAGGTGGCTGGAAGGCGATCTGGCAACAAGGCACCTGGATGCGGAAGTGGCGAGCAAATGCGCACCAAGTGAAGGATAACAGTGCTATTTATTACCACTGCCCACACTAAAGATGGCCGCTGAGGTCATTCAGAGCAGCAGCATCCAATTGGACAGTTGCTCTCCTGATGGCACCTATGGAGGCCTCAGATAAACATTGTAACGAAACCGACCCCAGACTGCACTTGGGTACTTCCATTAGACTACCTCCTCTTCGTCCGAACACAGACAACAGACACCACAGCTGGCCATACAAGACTAGTTTATTTGAACACAGATACGAGATATAGACACTCAGGGGACAATCCCCCCTCCCTGCATAATGACACAGGGCGGGGCAATCTACATTTAGTAACATGAGACACACCAACAGACAGTCCCATCAGGAGGGAGAGCTGCTGGAGACACCCCCCACCAAGCCAATACACATAAACACATACATCCCGTAATAGTTTGCTCCCAAGCCAGACACACAATAGAACAATGGGATGCACCACATGGCAGTAAACAATCAACAACCCCCCACCACAATATTAGGACAGATCACCCTGTACCCCTAACAGGCACAGGGTGACTTACACATAATAGGGATATGGGGAGCTGAGACAGGGGTCTCCCCACCTCTCCAAAGCGAGCTGGGTTCCATGGGCCCCCCACTCAAAGTCACTTCCGTCACAAACATCACCACCTGTGCAGGGAGGCTGAACTGCTTCTGCCAACAATGGCCTACCACAGAGGTAAGTATACCAGTTCTTCTTTTGCAGGAAACGTCAGGTTGGATTTTTTTAGAGACTGGATCACTTTAATTCCAGGTGTCTTCTGGCCAGTCATGTGACATACAGGGTTCTTTTTCTTCTTCAGCGTTGATGGTGGGTGGCACCAATGTTGTATACAAGGATGCCATTCTGTGATGGGGGACTCTGATGTATAGGGAGGGGGCTCTGATGTAATGAGGGGACCTCTAATATGATTTTGGGACCTCTGATGTGATGGGGGGATCTCTGATGTGAAGGGAGGGGGGCTCTGTTGTGATGGGGGAACCTCTAATATGATGGGGGGACTTCTGATGTGATGGGGGAACCTCCGATGTGAGAGGAGTGCTCTGATGTGATGGGGGAATCTCTAATGTGAATGGAGGAGGGGCTGCGATGTGATGGGGATTTCTGATGTGATGGGAAGGACCTCTAATATGATGGGAGGACTTCTTATGTAATGGGGAGACCTCTGATGTGATGGGGGGGGGGGGCTCTGATGTGATCAAGGGGGACCTCTGATGTGATGGGGAGGACCTCTAATATGATGGGGGGACTTCTGATGTGATGGGGGAACCTCTGATGTGAAGGGGGAGGGGCTGTGATGTAATGGGGGGGACCTCTAATATGATGGGTGAACTCTGATGTAATAGGGGGACCTCTGATGTTATAGGGGGACCTCTGATGTAATGGGGGGACCTCTGATGTGATGGGAGGGGGGGCTCTGATGTGATGGAGGATCGCTGATGTGATGGGGGAATCTCTGATGTGATGGGACATTTGATGTGATGGGAGGACCTCTGATGTGAAGGGGGGGGGGCTGTGATGTGATGGGGGGACCTCTAATATGATGGGTGAACTCTGATGTAATAGGGGGGACCTCTGATGTTATAGGGGGACCTCTGATGTAATGGGGGGACCTCTGATGTAATGGGGGACCTCTGATGTGGAGGGGGGGCTCTGATGTGATGAAGGGGACCTCTGATGTGATGGGGAGGACCTCTAATATGATGGGGGGACTTCTGATGTGATGGGGGAACCTCTGATGTGAAGGGGGGGGCTGTGATGTGATGGGGGGGACCTCTAATATGATGGGTGAACTCTGATGTAATAGGGGGGACCTCTGATGTTATAGGGGGACCTCTGATGTAATGGGGGGACCTCTGATGTGATGGGGGGGGCTCTGATGTGATGGGGGGGGCTCTGATGTGATGGGGGATCGCTGATGTGATGGGGGAATCTCTGATGTGATGGGACATTTGATGTGATGGGGGGGACCTCTGATGTGAAGGGGGGGGCTGTGATGTGATGGGGGGGACCTCTAATATGATGGGTGAACTCTGATGTAATGGGGGGACCTCTGATGTGATGGGAGGGGGGGGCTCTGATGTGATGGGGGGGCTCTGATGTGATGGGGGATCGCTGATGTGATGGGGGAATCTCTGATGTGATGGGACATTTGATGTGATGGGGGGGACCTCTGATGTGAAGGGGGGGGCTGTGATGTGATGGGGGGGACCTCTAATATGATGGGTGAACTCTGATGTAATGGGGGACCTCTGATGTGATGGGAGGGGGGGGGCTCTGATGTGATGGGAGGGGGGGCTCTGATGTGATGGGGGATCTCTGATGTGATGGGGGAATCTCTGATGTGATGGGACATTTGATGTGATGGGGGGGGGGGCTGTGAAGTTAATTTCATCGAGGTGGTTGTGTTCATCTTCTCAGCTCAGGATTCCCATTGATAAGTAACATTTACATTTTTTTTACATTATAGACTGGGGGGGCTCCAGGGGGGGGGGCTCCAGGTTTTGCATACTTATACAGGTTGAGGAACGCTGATCTGTGCAGTATCTTGGCCTGGGAAATCCGAAGAACGCCAACACGAGCTTCCCGTGCCAAGGCCTGTGTATTGTGTGAATGCCGCTGGAGACAAAACACAATGAATGCAAATGAGCGACTAATCAGCTTCCACAATTAAGGGTGCCTGGAGAAAGCATGTGATGTGCTTATGGCTTAGCAGTATTACAGGTGATTTGTGTTCCAGGCTATGGCCAGGGAGAGAGACAGGGGATTAGCAGGACAGAACAGCTTGGCACAATTAGCCAGACTCTACGGCAAATTGAACTCATTCGGCTGTGCAGCCTAGAAAGTCTCCACCGGGGTGAACACTGAAATGTATCCTGTGCTGAAAATAAGAAATATGGAGCCCCCGACACCATCCATAGGGGCCACATTTTTCAGATTCTTCTGCTCTAGGTGCACATAAGCAAATACACACTGTGCCGAACCCTGAGCACACGAAGACCTCGGGGGAACTGCACAGCTGACCAATCAGGACGCTTTAGAGAAGGTTGAAGAGAGTGCACGGTATAAAAAATCTACGTTTGTAAACTCACTTTGCTCCCTGCTTCTCCTTAGGTGAGTTTCCTCCTCAAGATGGAGTGCTAAGAGGGATCCCCTAATTCTATTGGGAGTGGGGGGTATTTATCTCCAGTCAGGATTGGGGAGATCTCCTCAATGGCGCAGTTTGAGTTTCCTCCTCAAATTGCACCGTTGAGGAGATCTCCCCAATCCTGCCTGGAGATAAAGACCTCTCCCCACTATACCTAGGGGATCCCTCTTAGCCCACTGACAGCCTCCTCAGCACTTCATATTCCACCTGACTCTTCTGTTAGCATGGTTCTCCCATATTTATAGGCTAGTCTTACCACATTACTAGGGCTTCTTAGCCTTGGATTAGTCAGACTCCAATAAATATGCAGATTTAGGTCTCCACCCCTTCCGCCCACTGGCTTCTGGAAGCTTCCATGGGCCTCCAGAACCAGGTGGAGGCGATAGAGTTCCAACCTGCTGAGTCACCCAGCCTGACCTGCAGTGACATGACCTAATTACAGACTCACACAGTTACCACGAGTCCTACCACAATAAATTTAACTACACTAACACTAGTTTTAAGTCCACGGAGGTGCGAAAAAACGAAAAACCCGTAAGTGAACAAAAAGACGTGCAAGTGCAAAACACAAACACAAAAAAGTGCACTTAGAGGTGGGCTTTTGTCCACCCCCAAAGGGGTAGGACCTCTGCCCTGTTCCCCCGGGGCACGAGGCTCCTTTCCAGGTGGACCCCTGTCCTTGTGGCTAGCCAAAGCCAACCAAGTACTAGGTCAGGGGGTTCTCCCTCTCTAGGAGGATGTGTGGTCTTTTGGTTCCTCCTCTCCAGGAGAAAGAAGGAACTAAAAGGCCACACATCCTCCCCCTAGACTTTAGAGCAAGCCCGAAGACCCACACCCTACCATCCATGAGAAAAAAACACACATAAGTGAAAAGTGACAAAACGAGAGTAAATAAATGAATAAATAAAAAGTGGCCATGCAATTGTACACTGGCTAGGCCCTGGACTTAGCCAAAAGGCCTAGCCCTAAAAGGCTCAGTGCGTAAAAATATTTTGAAACTGTGCACTTTTCACACATGGGATCCCACCCCCATGTACTACTAAGAGCACCCCTGAGGCGACCACTCAGGGGGCACTGCTCTGCGGACTCTCTGCCTCCTGGCCCCTAGCCAGACAAGGTATATCTATTCAAATGAGGAGGAACTGGGCCCCTCCGGTGTCCCCGGGGGAATTACTCCCGGGCCCCAACTGCCTGGGGGCACTACAGTTTCTGTTCCAGCCTGTACTAACCTTCAGAGCCCCCATCATTCCAGCAGGGGTACTATACAGCCAACCATCCTCACCACGAGGCAATAACGATGGCGGAGCGCCGCTACTGGACACTGATTAGAACAGATACTACACTTCATCTTCGCCAAAAGGCTGAGAAGCAAAAATTGGCACCAGTTGTTACCTATGGCCAAGACCAGGCACAAGCACACTAACCTTAGCCAAAAGACCCATTGTTTTTATATTTTTCCCCATATTCCATACTCCTTTTGTTGTTGCACAAAAACAGAGTGTTCTGATTCATTTGCAAAGGAACATGGCCACCCTAATTTGCATACCTTTCCTCAAGCCCTCACTTTGTTGGATTGGACATGCACTGATCCAATGGATCACCATCCTCTACTTCCATGAATAATGATGATTTTGGACCATACTATTTTAATTTAGGGAGAGCATTGTATCTAATTAGCATATTTGCTCTCTCTCCCTCTCACCCTGTGATGTCATTGAGAGACTCGCTTCTCTGCCTTTTGGCTAAGATGAAGTGTAGTATCTGTTCTTATCAGTGTCCAGTAGGGGTGCTCCCGGTCATTCTAGCTTTGCGGGGATGATTGGTTGTATATTACCCCTGCTGGTATGATGGGGGTCCTGATGGCTAGTACAAGCTGGAACAGAAACCGAGGCGCCCACAGGCTGTTGGGGCCCGGGAGTAATTCCCCCTGGAAAACCGGAGGGGCCCAGTTCCTCCTGATTTGAGCGGATCTACCTTGTCTGGCCAGAAAGTCCGCGAACCTGTGCCCCCTGAGTGGTCGCCTCAGGGGTGCTCTTAGTAACACTTGGGTGTGGAACCCCAGCGTGTGAAAAGGCACATGGCCACTGTGTTCAAACACTTTTCCTGCACTGCGCCTTTTAGGGCTAGGCCTTTTGGCTAAGTTCTGGGCAATTTTTGCTACAGGCCTCAGGGCCTAGCCAGTGCACAATCTGCACGGCCACCTATTTATTTATTTATTCAATTTATTATTTCTCCCACGTTTGTCACTTTTTCACTTTTGTGTGTGTTTTATTTTTCACAGGATGGAGGGTGTGGGTCCTCGGGCCTACCCTGAAGTCTAGGGGGAGGATGTGTGGCCTTTTGGTTCCTTCCTCCCCTGTCCCTAGGGGGTTTTCTCTTTGGGAGAGCCCCCTTACCAAGTGCTGAGTGGCTGGCTTCAGCTGGCCACAAGGAACGGTGGTCCACCAGGCCTTTTGGCTAGGTGGACCAAATGGGAACCTTGTCCCTGTCAGGAGCTTCGTGCCCCGGGGGATCAGGGTAGAGGTCCATCCCCTTCGTCGGAAGGACAAAGCACACCCCTAAGTGCACTTTTTTGTGTGGTGTTTTGCACTTGCACGTTTTTTGTGAACACTTACGGGTTTTTCGTTTTTTCGCACGTTTGCGGACTTAAAAAAAAAAAAAAAAAAAGTGGTCTCTTGGCTATGGTCACTGTGCTTGATCCTCAGTCTGCTCAGATACTATAATTTAATAGACTTTAAGGAGGAAGAGGACATCTGAGGGTCTCCCCTTCCCCCTACTCTCCCCTGCGTGTCTTTGTCCTTTCAATAAAGCTTTGGGCCTGTGAACTCTTTCCCCTTTCCCTCTGCACTCCTTTCTACCCCCCCCCCCCCCCCAAATGATTGTTTGAATTGGTTTATTCGGTAATGTTTCTGCATGTGCAGCACCCCCTCATCTCTGCCTCCCCTGGTCTCAGAATTCAGAAGACTCTGGTAACTGACTACACTACACTCCTCCTCTGGTCATTCTCCAGACCCTGCACTTTCTGCTTTCCAGCTCTTTCCCCAAAGGGGGTGTACGGGGATGTTAGGGATGGTGTGGGATTCTTGAAATCTGATGTCATCATGGCGGGTGGGGTGTTCTGGACATCTAGTCTTACAGACACAGCTGTCCCTTTTGAGGTCACCCATAATGCTGATACGGCCCACCATGAGAATAACATTTTTTTATGTCACCACAAAGGTCTAGTAAACACAAAATTTTATTTTAGGGCACAAAAACTCAAAGTACACAATTATTGGTAAAATATAAAAGATGAAGTTGGACCGAGTAAATAGATACCCAACACGTCAAACCTTAAATTTCACCCCGTGAAATGGCGACAGACTTCAGTATCCTCTACTTTCCATGGGCAATGCTTTAAAAGCCCCCCTATAAGTCAACTATTTAGCATTGCGGGGGAGCTATGGTGCTAGAAATATTGCTCTCCCTCCAGTGTGCGCAGCAATATGCAATGTTTTCTCCTTAAAGTCATCCATTTCCCAGACCTGTGTAGGGCTCTCCTTAAAGTCGACCATTTCCCAGACCTGTGTAGGGCTCTCCTTAAAGTCGACCATTTCCCAGACCTGGGGAGGGTTCTCCTTAAAGTCAACCATTTCCCAGACCTGTGTAGGGTTCTCCTTAAAGTCAACCATTTCCCAGACCTGTGTAGGGCTCTCCTTAAAGTCGACCATTTCCCAGACCTGTGTAGGGCTCTCCTTAAAGTCGACCATTTCCCAGACCTGTGTAGGGCTCTCCTTAAAGTCGACCATTTCCCAGACCTGTGTAGGTTTCTCCTTAAAGTCGACCATTTCCCAGACCTGGGTAGGTTTCAGCTGCACATATGTTAACAAAGAATGTATAAAACTGATTAGTAGATAGCAGGGGCGGACTGACAACTCATGGGGCCCCCGGGCAATAGGGGATCATGGGGTCCTTGTGTCCTTGCCCAAACACAAAAAAGCCTATGAAAAAGGTACCAGGGGCACCTCATGGGGCCCCCTACTGAGCCCGGGCCCTCGGGCAGTGCCCGAGTTTCCAAATGGTCAGTCCGCCCCTGGTAGATAGATATAGGCAGATGACATCTATATACACGGTTTAACTGTTCCTGTGAATAGTTCAGCTCCACTTTCCCCATCTAGCCCACCAAGCTCACACAATTGGTCCTTTAGGCTCCGTTCACGCTTGCGCAACTTGTCATGTAACTTTGGCCACAAAAGTCGCAGCCCATTGCCTCGGCGATCGCAGCGTAAGTCGAAGCGGGTACCTGTCAAATTCGGGTACCCGTTCCCCAAAGGTGCCAATCCTTAATGGGGAGCGGACGATCAATCTTTAAAGCTTTAAAGCAGAACTTCCCTTTTGGGTGGAACTCCGCTTTAAGATTTAAGTATAGATTCCAACAATTGAGTCCTGTCCGTGATACTTTTTTTTATTTGCACTAACAAACAATTGTAAGGACAAGCTTTCGGGGAGTGTCCCCTTCTTCAGGTCAAAGCAATACTGATCACAAAGGGTTAGAAGAGATGTTTTGGAGTTGGAAGGAAAAAAAAAAAGGAGAACAGATAAGACACAGCAAAAGCAAAGTCTGGGGAGGGGGGAGACAACACTCACAGAGGCAGTGATGCTTGAGGTGATAAAACTGTTGGATGATGAGTGAGGAATCCCATGTCCAAATTCAGGCCGTTATCTCTTGTGTCAAATAGAATTATCATTCTTGGTTCAAACGTTTTTCTTTCCTGGATGGATTTGAAATTTCCTTTAAGAACTAAAACATTGAGGTCTTCCATAATGTGGTCCGGTTGTGCGAAATGCTGTCCCACAGGTGTGCAAAAGTCATCTTCTTTATGTTCCTTGATGGTATGTATGTGCAAATTCATCCTTGTTTGCACCTTCTGTCCTGTTTCGCCAACATAAGATCCTTTGCTGCATTTTCTGCACTGGATGAGGTACACCACATGACTGGAGGTGCAGCTGTATGATCCGGAGATATTAAAGATCCCTTTTGAGTGTCGGACACTTTTTAATGGATTGATTTGGTTGCACAGTTTGCAGCGTTTTTTATTGCAGGGTTCGTTTCCATTATTTGTGACATCATCATCAGAAGGAAGTTTCCTACTGATTAGTTTATTTCTGAGGTTGGGGGGTTGTCTGAAGGCCAGTATTGAGGGGTTGTCTGAAGGCCAGTATTGAGGGGTTGTCTGAAGGCCAGTATTGGAGGATTGTCTGAAGGCCAGTATTGGGGGGTTGTCTGAAGGCCATTATTGGAGGTTGTCTGAAGGCCAGTATTGGGGGGTTGTCTGAAGGCCAGTATTGGAGGGTTGTCTGAAGGCCAGTATTGAGGGGTTGTCTGAAGGCCAGTATTGGAGGGTTGTCTGAAGGCCAGTATTGGAGGGTTGTCTGAAGGCCAGTATTGGAGGGTTGTCTGAAGGCCAGTATTGGAGGGTTGTCTGAAGGCCATTATTGGCGGTTGTCTGAAGGCCAGTATTGGGGGGTTGTCTGAAGGCCAGTATTGGGGGGTTGTCTGAAGGCCAGTATTGGTGGTTGCTGGAATATTTCTTTCAGAGTTCCATCCTCTGTTATGATGGGTTGTAAATCTTTGATTATTTTTCTTCTCCCTTCTAGTGCCGGGTTGTATGTGGTTACTAGAGGTACACGGTTGTTTGTTTTTTTTCTCTTTGTACTGAAGTAGATTTTCTCTTTGTGTTCTCAAGGCTGTGTTTATGCCGGTGTTGATAGTTTTGTCCTTGTAACCTTTCTTATGGAAGGCGTCTGCTAGTGTCCCGAGATGTGTATCTCTGTCTCTTGAGTCAGAACATATTCGGTGGTATCTAATGACCTGCCTGTGTATGATGGCACGTTTCGTGTGTTGGGTCAGAACATATTCGGTGGTATCTAATGGCCTGACTGAGTATGATGGCACGTTTCGTGTGTTGGGTCAGAACATATTCGGTGGTATCTAATGGCCTGACTGTGTATGATGGCACGTTTCGTGTGTTGGGTCAGAACATATTCGGTGGTATCTAATGGCCTGACTGTGTATGATGGCACGTTTCGTGTGTTGGCTCAGAACATATTCGGTGGTATCTAATGGCCTGACTGAGTATGATGGCACGTTTCGTGTGTTGGGTCAGAACATATTCGGTGGTATCTAATGGCCTGACTGTGTATGATGGCACGTTTCGTGTGTTGGGTCAGAACATATTCGGTGGTATCTAATGGCCTGACTGAGTATGATGGCACGTTTCGTGTGTTGGGTCAGAACATATTCGGTGGTATCTAATGACCTGACTGTGTATGATGGCACGTTTCGTGTGTTGCGTCAGAACATATTCGGTGGTATCTAATGGCCTGACTGTGTATGATGGCACGTTTCGTGTGTTGGGTCAGAACATATTCAGTGGTATCTAATGGCCTGACTGAGTATGATGGCACGTTTTGTGTGTTGGGTCAGAACATATTCGGTGGTATCTAATGGCCTGACTGTGTATGATGGCACGTTTTGTGTGTTGGGTCAGAACATATTCGGTGGTATCTAATGGCCTGACTGAGTATGATGGCACGTTTCGTGTGTTGGGTCAGAACATATTTGGTGGTATCTAATGGCCTGACTGTGTATGATGGCACGTTTCGTGTGTTGGGTCAGAACATATTCGGTGGTATCTAATGGCCTGACTGTGTATGATGGCACGTTTCGTGTGTTGGGTCAGAACATATTCGGTGGTATCTAATGGCCTGACTGTGTATGATGGCACGTTTCGTGTGTTGGGTCAGAACATATTCGGTGGTATCTAATGGCCTGACTGAGTATGATGGCACGTCTCGTGTGTTGGGTCAGAACATATTCGGTGGTATCTAATGGCCTGACTGTGTATGATGGCACGTTTCGTGTGTTGGGTCAGAACATATTCGGTGGTATCTAATGGCCTGACTGTGTATGATGGCACGTTTCGTGTGTTGGGGGTAGAAGCTGGAACTGTAGAGGTAGTTGCATCTGTCGGTGGGTTTCCAGTATATTGAGGTATGAAGTGTATCATCCCTGATGTATACTGTGGCGTCTAGGAAGTTGACGTGTGTGTTTGAGGATTCCATTTTTAGTTTGATTGATGGATGAAAAGTGTTCATCAATGAGTAAAATTGTTTTAGGTATTCTTCACCTTCTGTCCATATGATGAAAATATCATCAATATAGCGATTGTATCTGTATGGTTTTTGTTCCATGCTGTTCAGGAATATTTCCTCCGGGTCAGCCATAAATAAATTGGCATATTGTATAGATTCCAAAAACAGTGATGTCTGATTATAAGCTTTAACTTGCATTTTTCACTGATGGAAACCTCTGAAGGTTGAGAAATGAGGGGAGTCCTAGCACTGGGCCGGTTTTAAGCGCAAAGGGAATACTGAGCAGGTGACACTATTTATTTCAAGTCTACATTTGGTTTTGGTTCAAATATAGGCAAAGCTTAGCTTTAAATATGAAATTTGAGCTCCCGAGTCTTCCTCTTGGTCACAAAAACTACCGTATATACTCGAGTATAAGCCGACCCAAATATAAGCCGAGGTACCTAATTTTACCACAAAAAAACTGGGAAAAACTATTGACTCGAGTATAAGCCGGTGGTGTCAGTGGGGGGAGGAATAGTGCCCCATCGTTGGTGTCAGTGGGGGGAGGAATAGTGCCCCATCGTTGGTGTCAGTGGGGGGAGGAATAGTGCTCCATCGTTGGTGTCAGTGAGGGGAGGAATAGTGCTGACCCCTGCTCCAGCCTGGGCTCGCTCGCTCCCTCCCTCTCGCATGGTACACACTTACCGGTCAGATGTCTTCCTTCTCCGGCCGCTCTCCTCCTCTTCACTCGCTCGATCTTCGCGGTGCCGCTCGGCTCCTCCTCTCCAAGCTCCACCTCCTCGCCGGTGATTGGGCGCCTGTGTGCCTCTCCTGAGCTACAGTTCCGGCGGCCAATCATCGGCGAGGATTGATCCCGGGGGTGTGTCCAGATGACAGGGACGGCATGTCATCCCACCCACACCTGGAGACGTTGACTCGAGTATAAGCCGAGGGGGGCGTTTTTCAGCACAAAAAATGTGCTGAAAAACTCGGCTTATACTCGAGTATATACGGTAGCTTCTTTATTAAACAAACCACAGGGAGCCTTGGCATTTGGAGGTGAGATCTTACTGTTGACCCATAACATAACAGAAGCCATAACTGAAGCCCGCCAAGCTCTACCTTGCATTTTTCACTGATGGAAACCTCTGAAGCCCACCAAGCTCTACCTTGCATTTTTCACTGATGGAAACCTCTGAAGGTTGAGAAATAAGAGGAATCCTAGCACTGGGCTGGATTTAAGTGAAAAGTGAATACTGAACAGGTGAGACTATTGACTTCAAGTTTACATTTGGTTTTGGTTCAAATATAGGCAAAGCTTAGCTTTATATATGAAATTTGAGCTTTTCCAGCTCCTGAGTCTTCCTCTTGGTCAAGAAAGCTAGCTTCTTTATTAAATAAACCACAGGGAGCCTTGGCATTTGGAAGGGAGATCTTACTGTTGACACATCCATAACATAACAGAAGCCATGACTGAAGCCCACCAAGCTCTACCTAGAACTAAAAGATCACTTTTGGGTGGACTGAGTCTCTAAGTAATTGTATCTGGGTCTGATGATGAGAAATATTTTAATGGGTTTTTTTTTACTGGCCAAGTACTAAACCTAATTTGAACCTTGTTTGATGCTTGCTCTTTTTTTTTTTTCTTGAAGGTTAAGGACAATTCTGGTCACTTTTGGGTGGACTGATTCTTTAAGTAATTGTATCTGGGTCTGGTGTTGAGAATTACTTCATGTTTTTTTTTTACTGACCAAGTACTGAACCTTGTTTGATGGTAGAGATTCGCTAAGAACCTTGCTTGTTCTTCTTTTTTTTTTTTTCTTGAAGGATAAGGACAATTCTGGTGCCACGATTCTGCACTTAGCATCCAGGTTTGGCCACCATGAAATTACTGGCTGGTTGCTCCGGTTCGGGACAAACGATGCGATGGTGGCAACAGACACAGGTGCACTTCCTGTACACTACGCCGCGGCCAAAGGAGATCTCCCCACACTGCAACAGCTATTAGAGTACTGCCCAAAGTAAGTCTTCCATGTCGTATGACTCTTCAATGGGAAAAAAAAGCTTTATATTAACTTTGGTGAAATGTTTGTGGACATGTGACCATCGCACCTATATGATATTGTGGGACATCCTATTGTGGCATTAATATGGAGCTGCCCCCCCCACACACACACACCTTTGTTGCTATGACATTCTGGACTCTTCAGGGAAGACTTTCCACAAGAATTTGGCTAACCTTTGTAAGGTCAGATACTGTTGTAGACAAAGATCTGTTTTGCAGTCAGCCTTCCAGTGAATCCTAGAGGTGTTCAGTAGAGTTGAGGTCAGAGTTCTGTGCAGGACACTCCAGTTCCTCCATAGAAAATCCATCAGTCTATGGCTTTATGAGGCAGGCTTTGTGCAAAGTAATTCAGTGTTGCCACAGCACTGGAAGTGCAGAGGAAGGCTAGAACCCCGATCATCCAAAAGACCATTTGTGAGGTCAGATACTGATACTGGATAAGAAGAATCTGGCTTACAATGGGCTTTCTAGTTCATCTCAAAGGTGTCCAGTAGGGTTGGGGTCAGGGCTCTGTGCAGGTCACTCTAGTTCCACCATGGAAAACCCATCAGTCAATGTCTTTATGGGGCAGGCTTTGTGCAAAGTAATGCAGGAATGGAAAAGGACCTTTACAAGACTGCTGCCACAAGGCTGGAAGCACAGAGGAAGGCTAGAACCCCAGTCATCCAAAAGAACCTTTGTAAAGTCAGGTATAATGTTGGATCTTTAGACTTGGCTCACAATGGGCTTTCTAGATCATCCCTAAAGTGTTCAGTAGGGTTGAGGGTTCTGTGCAGGACACTCAAGTTCCTCCACACCAAACAATGGGCTTTCTAGTTCATCCCAAAGGTCTTCAGTAGGGCTGAGGGTTCTGTGCAGGACACTCAAGTTCCTCCACACCAAACAATGGGCTTTCTAGTTCATCCCAAAGGTGTTCAGTAGGGCTGAGGGTTCTGTGCAGGACACTCAAGTTCCTCCACACCAAACAATGGGCTTTCTAGTTCATCCCAAAGGTGTTCAGTAGGGCTGAGGGTTCTGTGCAGGACACTCAAGTTCCTCCACACCAAACAATGGGCTTTCTAGTTCATCCCAAAGGTGTTCAGTAGGGCTGAGGGTTCTGTGCAGAACACTCAAGTTCCTCCACACCAAACAATGGGCTTTCTAGTTCATCCCAAAGGTGTTCAGTAGGGTTGAGGGTTCTGTGCAGGACACTCAAGTTCCTCCACACCAAACAATGGGCTTTCTAGTTCATCCCAAAGGTGTTCAGTAGGGCTGAGGGTTCTGTGCAGGACACTCAGGTTCCTCCACACCAAACAATGGGCTTTCTAGTTCATCCCAAAAGGTGTTCAGTAGGGCTGAGGGTTCTGTGCAGGACACTCAAGTTCCTCCACACCAAACAATGGGCTTTCTAGTTCATCCCAAAGGTGTTCAGTAGGGTTGAGGGTTCTGTGCAGGACACTCAAGTTCCTCCACACCAAACAATGGGCTTTCTAGTTCATCCCAAAGGTGTTCAGTAGGGCTGAGGGTTCTGTGCAGGACACTCAAGTTCCTCCACACCAAACAATGGGCTTTCTAGTTCATCCCAAAGGTGTTCAGTAGAGTTGAGGGTTCTGTGCAGGACACTCAAGTTTCTCCACACCAAACTGGTCAAACCATGACTTTATGGAACTTTGTACATGGTCATGCTAGAACAGAAAAGGACCTTTTCAAGACTGTTGCCAGAACACTGGAAGTGCGGTGGAAGGCTAGAACACCCGATCATCCAAAAGACCATTTGTGAGGTCAGGTACTGATGTTGGATGAGAAGAGCTGGCTCACAATCCAATTCATCGCAAAGGTGTACAGTAGAGTTGAGGTCAGGGCTCTGTGCAGAACACTCAAGTTCCTCCACACCAAACTGGTCCAACAATGTGTTTATGGAGCTGTGTTTACAGGGGCACAGTCATGCTGGAACAGAAAAGGTTCTTCTCAAACTGTTTCCCCCAAGGTTGGAAGCACAGGTAAAGGCTAGAACCTCCGTCAACTATTTGTTTCTGTCTCTCCATTGAGGATTTCAGCTCACTTCCTGTCTGCCAAAACCATTTTCAAGGTCATGGGAAATGAGCAGAAATCTCTCTAACGGCATTCTGGATAGCGATAAATCCTGACAGGGGTTCTAACCCGTGACAACTCTATCAGCAACTAAAGAAATCCATTTTGGCTAGACTTGCACTTTAAAGGGTAAGTTCACGTTTTTACGAAAAAGTGATAGCGCATCCATCATAATGCTCACAATGGCAAACACTCATTGGTCAGCATGACCGTGTGACCGCGCTGACCAGTGGGAGGCATTTTTGTTTTTCTGGGACACATTACCAGACAAGGAATCCTCAGATGCACCATTCATTAGTCAGCAAGGTCATGCGGCTGCACTAACGAGTGTTTGCCATTGTGATCAAATGTGCGCAAAATTGGGGGCTTTCCCGACGCTCATTTAGCAGACGTGCAGTAGTGCCATTATTTGAACCCCCACGCATCTGCAAACACTCGTGTGAAACCCTATCATGCTATGGTACCATCAGGGGTGGACTGACAACTCATGGGGCCCCCGGGCAATAGGGGATCATGGGGCCCCTGTTTCCTTGCCCAAACTCAAGAAAGCCTATGAAAAAGGTACTAGGGGCATCTCATGGGGCCCCCTACTGACCCCGGGCCCTCGGGCAGTGCCCGAGTTTCCAAATGGTCAGTCCGCCCCTGGGTACCATGCAGTTCGGTGGGTCATGTTTCTGGCAAAGATTCAGGGACTTCTTTCCCATGTTTCTCATGTGTAGGGCAGCCTGTTCAAATCAATAGGCTGTTCTACAAGTGACACGCGGGAACACGTGAAAAACCCGCCAAAACGTGCCTGTGCTTGGTTGCATAGTTACATAGTTAGTCTGGCTGAAAAAAGACAAAAGTCCATCCAGTTCAACCAACCATCCAGTTGCACCTGTAGGTGTAAACAAGGCCTAAAAGATTGCAAGCACCTGAGAAAAGTTCTTGGCAGGATCACCAAGAAAACTAATGCAGCGACACACACTGCTAGTAAGTTGCAATATATGACGCGTTCATTTTGTGGATTTACATGCGTTTTCATGTGTTGCTTATGTAACAATGTTGCACAGGGGGGCATGCCGGGCCAACTCCGGCCACCATGTTGTACGGCCTTTGTGCAGTCTAGGACTTTTTGTTGGTTTCCTTTCCTCCTACACACGTTCCGTCGGTGCGTTCTGTGCTCCTCGCCGGCCTTTGCTCCAGTCACCTGCTGTTTCAGTGTAGAAGGCGTATGAATTATTCAGGCCGGGTGAGCGGCGTCTCGTCACAATGCTTCCTGCGGCCGATGATAGTTTCTCTTACAATCCCTTGAAATTCCATCTTCATCACAATTAGGACCTCAATAGGCCGATGTATCATTTGATTTAATGTTGATGTGTATGTGAGACGCACGGCGAGCCCGGGGCACGAATTAGCGCTAATTATATCTGCAGATTTTTCCATGGCTTTGTTTCCTTTTCATACCGGCCAGCTTGCTCTACATACCTTATGTCGTCCATTAGGCATATTAATGCAGCTCAATGGACTCGTGTTCATTGGTTACAGCGATGTAAATTAGATCGATCGTTACATTGAATTCTTTACATTGCATGTCGTTACCAAACTCCAAAATAATAATAATAATAGTTGTTGTTATTATTAATATTAAAAAAGTATTATTAATAATAATATTTATTTTAATGAATACTTGTTAAAATAATAATTGCTACTTTTTTATTATAATAATAATATTATTAATAATAATAAAAATAATAATAACTATTGTTGTTCTTACTATAGTTACATAGTTAGTCTGGCTGAAAAAAGACAAAAGTCCATCCAGTTCAACCCTAATATTATTATTATTAGTAGTAGTAGTTGTAGCAGTACTAGTATTAAAATGTATTATTCTTATTAATAATAATTGAAATATTAATGGAATATAACTGAATCCATTTTGTACACACTCATACAAGATGCTTGTTTAACTAGTTGCCGACCGCAGATAGCCGAATGACGGCTACACTGCGGCCGGCCAGTTCTGAGTGGACGTCATATGACGTCCTCCCAGAACGCGCTCTCCTGCGCACCCCAGGGGGCGCGCACCCGGCGATCTCCATGATCGCTGTGTCCTACGGACACAGCTGATCACGTGATGTGGTAAAAGGCCAATCACAGCGGCCTTTTACCACATGATCAGCGGTGTCCAATGACACGCTGATCAGAGGGGAATGCAAGTGCCGGTTCTCGGCTGCACTTTCCTCACGCTGTCAGATCGTGAGAAAAGTACTGCCGAGAACCGGCAGTTGTCAGAGCGAGGATCGGCACTGATCATCAGGGCACTGATGATCAGTGCCCTGATGATCGGTGCCCAGCAGTGCCACCCGCAAGTTCCGCCCACCTGTGCCCAGCAGTGCGCCCACTAGCTCCGCCCACCTGTGCCCAGCAGATCACCCACCTGTGCCCAGCAGTGCCACCCACCTGTGCCCACCCACCTGTGCCCACCAGTGCCACCCACCTGTGCCCACCCACCAGTGCTGCCCACCAGTGCCACCCACCAGTGCAGCCCAGCAGTGCTGCCAGTCAGTGCCACCAGTCAGTGCCCAGGGGTTGTGCCAGTCAGTGCCACCAGTCAGTGCCCAGCAGTGATGCCAGTCAGTGCCATCTATCAGTACCCATCATCAGTGTCACCAATCAGTGCCGCCTATCCGTGACACCTCATTAGTGCTGTCTATCAGTGCCGCCTATCCGTGCCACCTCATTAGTACTGCCTATCAGTGCCCTTTAGTGCTGCCTATCAGTGCCCATCAGTGCCGCCTATCAGTGCCCATCAGTGCTGCCTCATCAACGCACATCAGTGAAGGAGAAAAATTACCTGTTTGAAAAATTTTATAATAGAAACAAAGAAACTTTTTTTTTTCAAATTTTTTGCACTTTTTTTATTTATAGCGCAAAAAGTAAAGCGCCCAGTGGCGATTAAATACCACCAAAAGAAAGCTCTATTTGTGAGAAAAAAATGATCAAAATTTCATATGGGTACAATGTTGCATGACCGCGCAATTGTCAATCAAAGTGCGGCAGCGCTGAAAGCTGAAAGTTGGCCTGGTAAATAAGGGGGTATAAGTGCCTGGTAGGCAAGTGGTTAACATACATATACAGTGAAGGAAATGCGTATTTGCTCCCCTGCTGGTGCTGAATGTTCGCCCCTCACACAGAAATGATCGGTCTAACAATGGAATGTTCGCCCCTCACACAGAAATGATCGGTCTAACAATGGAATGTTCAGTGTAACACTGAGAGACAGAATACAACAACAAATTCAGCAGAAATGCGTCTAACAAATGATGACTGATCTGCATGTTCATGTTCAAGGATTTGATCCCCTATCATTCAGCAGGATTTCTGGCTCCCAGGTGTCTTTCATACAGGTAACAAGCTGGGATTAGAAGCAGTCTCTTAAAGGGAGTGCTGCTAATCTCATTGTGTTCCCTGTATAAAAGACACCTGTCCACAGGAGCAATCAAACCATCAGATTCCAAACTCTCCACCATGGCAAAGACCAAAGAGCTGTCCAAGGATGTCAGGGACAAGATGGTAGACCTATACAAGGCTGGACTGGGCTACCAAACTATGGCCAAGCAGCTTGGTGAGAAGGTGACAACAGTTGGTGCAATCATTCACAAATGGAAGAAACACAAAACAAGTGTCAGTCTCCCTAGGTCTGGTGCACCATGCAAGATCTCACCTCGTGGAGTGTCAATGATCATGAGAACAGTGAGGAATCATCCCAGAACTACACGTGAGGATCTTGTCAATGATCTCCAGGCAGCTGGGACCACAGTCACCAAGAAAACAATTGGTAACACACTACGCCGACAAGGACTGAAATCCTGCAGTGCCCGCAAGGTCCCTCTGCTCAAGAAAGCACCTGTCCAGGCCTGTCTGAAGTCTGCCACTGAACATCTGAATGATGCCGAGGAGGACTGGTGGGAAGTGTTGTGGTCAGAGGAGACCAAAATCCAGCTCTTTGGCATCAACTCAACTTGCTGTGTTTGGAGGAGGAGGAATGCTGCCTATGACCTCAAGAACACCATCCCAACTGTGAAACATGGTGGTGGAAACATTCTGCTTTGGGGGTGTTTTTCTGCTAAGGGGACAGGACAACTGCACCGCATCAAAGGGATGATGGGCGGGGCAATGTACCATCAAATCTTGGGTAAGAACCTTCTTCCCTCAGCCAGGCCATTGAAAATGGGTGGTGGATGGGTGTTCCAGCATGACAATGACCCAAAACACACGGCCAAGGCAACAAAGGAGTGGCTCAAGAAGAAGTACAAGTCAACCACCAAACCTTAATGACTTGGAGAGGATCTGCCAAGAGGAGTGGGCCAAATTCCCTCCTGACATGTGTGGAAACCTGGGGGCCAACTCCAGGAAACGTCTGACCTCTGTGATTGCCAACAAAGGATTTGCCACCAAGTACTAAGTCATGTTTTGTGAAGGGGATCAAATATTTATTTCCCTCATGAACATGCAGATCAGTCATCATTTGTTAGACGCATTTCTGCTGAATTTGTTGTTGTATTCTGTCTCTCAGTGTTACAATACACCGAACATTCGATTATTACACCGATCATTTCTTTGAGAGTGGGCGAACATTCAAAATCAGCCGGGGAGCAAATACGTGTTTCCTTCACTGTACCTGCAATAATAATAATAATAATAATTATTATTTTTGTTGTTTAATAATGATGAAAATAATAATCATTATAATAATAAATGTATTTAAATTAATAAGACTTAAATAATAATAATAGTAATAATAAAATACTATCATTATTCAAAGTAATAATAACAACAATAATAATTATTAAAATAGTAATAATTATTATTATTTTTAGTACATTTTATTATTGTTATTAATATTATTATCATTATGTGATTTTTGTGTAGGCTTTAAGTCACTAGAGTTCTGCAATGGCTTTTGTTTCAATAATCAAGACAAGATTTTTTTACATAATGATGGAGGGACCTCTGATGTGATGGGGGGGGGGGGGTGCCTCCTATGTGAAAGGGGACCCCTGATGTAATGGGAGAATTTCTGATATGATGGGGGACCTCTGATGTGATGGAGGACCTCTGATGTGATTGGGGGGGGGGGCTTCTGGTGTGCTGAGGGATCTCTAAAGTGAGGGGGACCCTGATGTGATGGTGGGACCTCTGATATGATGGGTGGGACCTCTGATGTGATGGGGGACCTCTGATATGATGGGGGGGGACCTCTGATGTGATGGGGGAACCTCTGATGTGATGGGGGGATCCTCTGATGTGATGGGGGGCTTTGATGTGATGGAGGAAACCTCTGATGTGATTGGGGACCTCTAATGTGAAGTGGGACCTCTAATGTGATGGGAGCTCCCAACACAAATCCCCCCAAATCACCACTCCTAGCACCCCCCCCCCCCAAATGTCTTCTAAAACCATTCTTACCCCTGCCACCCCCCAAATCCCCCCCCTTCTAGCACAAATATTCTTCCCCCTCCCAACACAAATCCCCCCCAAATCACCACTCCTAGCACACGTTCTCAAATTTCCCCTTCTAGAAGCATTATTACCCCTACCACCCCCCAAATCCCCCCACCTAGCACAAATCCTCTTCTCCCTCCCAACACAAATCCTCCCCCAAATCACCGCTCCTAGCACACCTTCCAAAATGTCCCCTTCTAAAACCATTCTTACCCCTACCCCCCCCCCAATCCCCCCTCCTAGCACAAATCTTCTTCCCCCTCCCAACAAAAAATCCCCCCCCCAAATTACCACTCCTACCACACCTTCCCAAATGTCCCCTTCTAGAACCATTCTTCTTACCCCTACCACTCCCCAAATCCCCCCTCCTAGCACAAATCCTCTTCCTCCTCCGAACACAACTTCCCCCCCCCCCCCCCAAAATCACCACTCCTAGCACACCTCCCCAAATGTCCCCTTCAATAACCATTCTTACCCCTATCACCCCCCCAAATACCCCCTCCTAGCACAAATCTTCTCCCCCCCAACACAAATCTCCCCCAAATCACCACTCCTAGCACACCTTCCCAATTTCCCCTTCTAGAAGCATTCTTACCCCTACCACCTTCCAAATACCCCCTCCTAACATAAATCTCTTCCCCCCAATCACCTTGTGTTGCCCCCCCCCCCACCTTATATGATACAACAGTGCCTGGGGCGGCCGCCCCTCCTGCCCACCCCTTGTCCCAATCTTGCTCCAATCAGCCAAGTGTAGGAGACTAATTAGTAGCTTTATGAAATAAAATGGCGGACAGGTGCCCTTTAATGATGCGAACATCCTTCCTACTGGACGATGCTGTTCCATGTGGTTCACCTGTCACCGTGCGCGGTTTTAGTATATTTTCTGGTAATGACCCGCGTTTATCTCTGTTGAGTAATTGCGTCCAGTCAGCATATGGCAGGAGAGGCACTTTAAATTCGATCGTTGTCATGCTGTCAGTCAGGCCGGCCGGCTTTCCTTGTTAATTCTTAATCAGCTTAGCTAGTGACAGTCCATGATAACGAGGTCTTGCTTTCCAGACTCCATTGTTTGTTGGTCGCCGCGGCAACCCGAGCGGCTGGCCTGCGGTAAATGAATATGAGGTAACCAATACACATACAGTTGTGGCCAAAATTATTCAACCCCCACTGAAATTGAGTGTTTTGGCCAGTTTGACATTGCTTTTGATCATTCAGTCATCTTGCTTACATTTACATTAAAGAGGCACTTGTAGGTCAGACAAATATAACATAACAGTTATAATGAAATAACCACAAATGTCTTTTCTGTGCTCACAGCATTATCAGTTTTATTCAACCCCCAAGTGACATTCAATCTTAGTACTTAGTACAGCATCCTTTTACAGTTATAACAGCTTTTAAACGTGAAGCATAGCTTGACACAAGTGTCTTGCAGCGATCTACGGGTATCTTCGCCCATTCTTCATGGGCAAAGGCCTCCAGTTCAGTCACATTCTTAGGCTTGCGCACTGCAACTGCTTTCTTTAAGTCCCACCAGAGGTTCTCAATCGGATTTAAGTCTGGTGACTGCGATGGCCACTCCAAAATGTTCCAGCCTTTCCTCTGCAACCATGCTCTAGTGGACTTGGAGGTATGCTTGGGATCATTGTCCTGTTGAAAGGTCCAACGTCTCCCAAGCCTCAGGTGTGTGACGGACTGCATCACGTTTCCATCCAATATCTCCTGGTACTGAAGAGAATTCATGGTACCTTGCACACGCTGAAGCTTCCCTGTACCTGCAGAAGCAAAACAGCCCCAAAGCATGATTGACCCTCCACCATGCTTCACAGTAGGCAAGGTGTTCTTTTCATCATAGGCCTTGTTCTTCCTCCTCCAAACATAGCGTTGATCCATGGGCCCAAACAGTTCTAATTTTGTTTCATCAGTCCACAGAACACTATCCCACAACTTTTGTGGTTTGTCCACATGGCTTTTGGCATACTGCAGTCGACTCTTCTTATTCTTTGGAGACAGCAAGGGGGTACGCCTGGGAGTTCTGGCACGGAGGCCTTCATTACGCAGTGTGCGTCTTATTGTCTGGGCTGAAACTTCTGTACCCACATCTGACAAATCTTTTCTCAGTTCCTCAGCAGTCACACGGGGACTTCTCTCCACTCTACGCTTCAGGTAGCGCACAGCAGTCGAAGTCAGCATCTTCTTTCTGCCACGACCAGGTAGCGTTTCAACAGTGCCCTTTGCCTTGAATTTGCGAATGATGCTTCCTAAGGTGTCTCTTGGTATGTTTAACATCTTTGCAATCTTCTTATAGCCATTGCCCTTCCTGTGAAGAGAAATCACCTCTTCTCTTGTCTTCCTGGACCATTCTCTTGCCTTCACCATGTTTGTAACCACACCAGTAAATGTCTAGAAGGAGCTGAGTATCACAGTCATTTTAAAGCTGCCTAATTGGTGCTTATTATGCTTGATTGCTGCTCGGTGACATCCACAGGTGTTTTCAATACCTGATGGAAAGCACCTGTATGAACCTCTGTTCTTCAGAGTGGTAGTCTTTAAGGGGTTGAATAATTGTGGCAATGAAGAAACCACATAAGAACCATTTACTACTGTATTACATAAACAATTGATGTCATTTTAGTTGCATTTGGGTAGTTACAACGTCCTTGTAGGATTTGATTCTGAATACAATTCCAAATGTACACTATAGTCCCTAAACCCCTTTACAGCATTGGGGGTTGAATAATTTTGGCCACAACTGTACAAGGGGTTGCGGCATTCCACCGGCTGACTGGGGGGGGGCATGCGGGGAACAATAGGCCTTGGTAATTAAATAAGGGGAACCACCTGGAGGAGGGGAATCTTTCCTTTTAGATGTTTTGACTTATTATATCATTTTCCTGAAAGGTTTCTGTTTTTAGTTGCATTTTTAACTTTCATGATTGACATTGTAAATATTTCCTCAATTGGTCGTTCTGGGTCAGGAAATTGGATTAGCATCCCTGCTAAAGGACTGCTTGATGAGTTCTGTTCGGGACCATTTGGATGGGTGGAGTTGCAGTTTCATGCCGACAGAGAAGCTACCTCCGTGTTAACTCCTGCGGTTAGGAGCTCTGACCGCCCCTGGATGTAGACAGTTTGTCTCCAATGCAGGGGCGGACTGACCATTCGAGTACTCGGGCACTGCCCGGGGGCCCTGGGGTCAGTAGGGGGCTCCATGAAATGCCCCTGGTAACTTTTTATAGGATTTTTTTGAGTGTGTTTTGAGTTTGGGCAAGGACACAGTGGCCCCATGATCCCCTATTTCCCGGAGACCCCATGAATTGTCAGCCCGCCCCTGCTCCAGTGCCAGCAGCTTTGGCCGCACTCAAACTGGAAAGTGCCAATCCTCCAGTTTGAGTACACCTAGATGCAGTTTATCTGTCTTGCACCCTCATTCACCCGTCTGAATGAGGTCTTATCACGAACCTTCATTCTCCATATTTCTTTTCCTTCCCCTCCCTGCTACACTTTTAGGCTACGTTCACACTAGCGCTGTGTGCAGGCGGCAGAGAGGTGTTTGGGAAGCGTTTTTACCGCTTCCTAAACGCCTCTACCAATTCTGCACATTACAACACATGGTGCTGTTCTAACGGGAGCGTTTGCGTCGCGTCGCGGCAAAACGGACGCCTCTGGTCGAGTCAGGAGGCTTTGAAGCCTCCTATTCTCGTCTATGGTGCCGCTCCGCAAAGGCCCGGCCGGCGTTTGCGGTGCGGTTACGACGCGGTTGTGGGGCATTTGCGGAGCGGTAACACCACTCAAACTGCATTATAGGCGTTTGTGGGGCGTTATTAACGCTCGGTAAACGCCTAGCAACCGCCGCTAAACCGCGCATGCGGCGTTTGCGGAGCGTTAAAAAACGCTCCGCAAACGCCGGACCAACGCTTGCCAAACGTTATAGGGGCGTTTGGCAAGCGTTGGCAAAACAGCCAAGTGTGAACGAGCCCTTATTCTTCTACCTTTTTCTCCTGTAACTTCCATTTCTTCATTCCTTGTCTAGGCAAGGATGAGGCACCCACACCCCTATCCCCCACCCCTCTGCCCTTAGGCTCCTGGGATACACATCAAACATCTCAGGAGGCTTCAGGACAGTATCTCTCACGAATTGCATGCACACACCTCAGCGGGGACCGGTGAACAGGAAGTGGCATCTGGCTCTTGAATCCAAGATGGCGGCATAAGAAAAGAAACGCTACAAAGTCTTTGAGAGCCGGGAAGATAGCACTAGACTTCATGAATGGGTAAGTGCGTGTTTTTTTTTTTTAAAGTCAGCTGGCACAGTACTTGTAGTTCAAAAAAGCGGAACTAAAGACAACGATAACAGTTTTTCGAGCAGGCAAGCTTTTTATTGCAGAAGAGACTGCAACGCAATAAAATATACTTACCTGACTGGGCTGCGCATGCATGGGTCAGTTTACATCTCCGGCATGGCTCCTGTGTACCGGGATGATTGACTCCTAGTCAGACTGACCATTTGAGCACTCGGGCACTGCCCGGGGTCAGTAGGGGGCCCCATGAAATGCCCCTGGTACCTTTTTTTTATAGGCTTTTTTAAAGTGTGGGCAAGGACACAGGGGCCCCATGATCCCCTATTGCCCGGGGGCCACATGAGTTGTCAGTCCGCCCCTGCTCCTGGTCAATTAGGATGGATGAAGACCAACACCTGAAAGAAGCTGTGGAGAAAATGCCAGCAAAGGACCCCTTGTGGACTTTGGACCATTGGAGGGGAGGTGAGTATGGTGACTTTAGTTCCACTTTAAGGCTCCATACACACTGGATGTTTAGCCCCTGTACATGAGATCCCCCAGTGTTTGGAGGCAGGCAAAAGGTCTTGCTGGCCAATCAAAGTGACTGAAGACTGACACCCAGAAGGAGCTGAGGAGAAGATGTTGTTGCCAGTAAAGAACCCCTCATGGACTTCAGACCCTTGTAGAGAAGGTAAGTATGGTGACTTTAATTTTGATTTAAGCCCTCATGCGCACTGGCTATTTAGACCCTGTGCATGTGATTCTGCCATTTTGGTGCAGGGAGAAGGCTGTGCTGGCCAATCAAGATAGTTAAAAACCAGCACCTGGAAGGAGCTGGGGAGAAAGATGCCAGTGGTGGTGAAGAACCACTTACAGACTTCGGACCAAAGGGGAGAAGGTGATAAGTTCCACTTTAAGGCCCCACACACATTGGGTGTCCAGGTGAACCAGAGCCCCTTCTTCCAGGGGGGAATGTGCTCCCCTCATTTCACTTTGCCACTCAGCCCCAATGCCCAGGAGAACCAGCGTCCATTCTTCCAGGGGTATGTGCTCCCCTCACTCCGCTTTGACACCCAGCCCCAATGCCCAGGAGAACCAGCGTCCATTCTTCCAGGGGGATGTGCTCCCCTCACTCCGCTTTGACGCCCAGCCCTGATGCCTAGGAGAACCAGTGTCCCTTCTTCTGGGGGACAGCGCTTACTTCACTCCGCTCTGCCGCCCAGCCCTGGTGCCCAGGAGAACCAACGTCCCTTCTTCTGGGAGACGGTGCTCCTCTCATTCCACTCTGCCGCCCAGCCCTGGTGCTCAGGAGAATCAGCATCCCTTCTTCTGGGAGACAGTGCTCCCTTCACTCAACTTTGCCGCCCAGCCCCAGTGCCCAGGAGAACCAGCACCCCTTCTTCCGGGGGGTGGTACTCTCTTCACTCCGTTCTACTACCCAGCCCTTGTGTCCAGGAGAACCAGCATCCCTTCTTCTGGGGGGCAGCGCTCCCCTCACTCCACTCTGTCACCAGCATCCATTTTTTCGGGGGACGGCGCTCCCCTCGCTCCACTTTTCCTACCAGCCCCAGTTGCCAGGAGAACCAGCATCCCTTCTTCTTAGAGGATGTGCTCCCCTCGCTCCGCTCTGCCTCCCAACCCCAGTGCCCAGAAGAACCAAAATCCCTTCTTCCGGTGGGCAGCGCTCCGCTCTGCCTCCCAGCCCTGGTGTCCAGAAGAACCAGCATCCATTCTTCTTGGCCGGCTCGAAGCAAAAGCCTTGTTTGCCTCACAGAAAATGCACCCCTGCCAGGGGGTATGAAGACATCAGTGTACGAGTTAATACAGTGTGAAGACAAAACAGGTTACCAAGGGTAACGAAGGTTTCTCTAGCAGCCTGTTGTGTGTACATATGGAAGGTGGGATACCCTCTTGCAGGAGGAGTTGCCATTGGCACTGAGCGGGGCCGACTCCCATAGCAATGGGAGCAGATCAGCACCGCAGAGGTCCCCAGCCTAAACACAGGTATGTAGGAGGAAGAGTAGTACACACATGGAGTCAGTGGAAGATGCATGGTGGGGCTTCATACTGTTACTGGTAGAGAGATATCGGAGATACACTGGACAGGTGGAGAGGTCACTGGCTCTGCATATCCCTCCCAAATGCCTCAGTGGCCATGGTGGTGTTCATTACATTGAGAGAGTTTACTAGAGTTCAGTCGTCCGTTCCAGTCTGTGCCTCATGTCTAAGGTAGTGCCTAACGTAGCCCAGAGAAACCCACCCCAGGGAAGGCCTCTCCTGTGATCCTTGCTTGGCGCCCAACCAGGAGGGAAGCATGGAGGACGTGACTAGCACCCCACGAGCCCTACCCTACTCAGGGCTGTGGATAAGGGGGTACCACCAGTCATCCTGTACAGGGTCCAGGCCAGCAAAGGGGCCCAGACAACTGGGTGAATCAGATGTGGGTAGGGAGGGTGATCGGTATAGCTGGGGGCAACTAGTGGAACCGATCCCCTGTAAGGCTCTCTCTGCAGCAACTGATAGCTGACTTCTTCTCCTCTCCCTCTTGCTGGCTGCAGTGGGAGCCATACAGGGGATCAGTTCCAGTAATTGCCCCCCTGGTGCACCTATCATCCTCCCTGTGTATGAAACATTTCCCCATGCTGCCCAGCCCCCCCCCCCCCCAGTGTACCCCAGGCTTCCCTCCTCTCCTTCCCACCGGCAGCTGCAAGCGCACAATAGGATCCTTCAGAATGGAGAGTGGGGGAAGGGACGGTAAATATGTCACATTTACCAGCCCCGTTCTTTCCTGAATGAATAAAATGAGTCGGTACTGATCACTCACCGTGTTCATTCATAACTGAAGCAAATTAAACCTTGTTTGTTTGTTTTTATTCAAGGGGGCCCTGTCAGGTTGGCTGTATGGGGCCCCGTTATTTCTAACAGCAGCCCTGACCCTACTACACATCCACCAAGCGCAACCCATTCAATAATTGAGGCTGAGCTGCAACTGCGAGTGTGAACAAGCCCTTTAAGTGCGCTCGATGCATGGCCTGCACGGGTTCATAGGAAGGTTGTCTGCTTCTCTAGTATCAGTAGGATGCTGCTGTTCACCCCGTGATAATCATCCTTATCAGTCTCAGCGTGGATCCAAGAATACGAGACTCGGTGTCACTCTTGTGGTTGTCCATGATTACCACCCCGGAGGTTGGCTCCATTGTCCGCTAACAATGGACAAGGCCCATCCTTTGATCTCAGTACAAAAGGTGAGATTTGTAGGCCAGCCGCAGAGCCGCTAATATAAATCTGTCCATTGATTTGCAACTTGGCAATAAATTACTGCCATCTTTTATGTCTTGGCTCTGCTGGCCAATGAGAGGAGCTTAGATAGAGCTTATCTGGGCTCCTCATTCACGGGACTTTACTGATAAAACCATTCCCATTGGTCGGATGTCTCCGCTATTCACACAGCGCATCCAGAAAGTATTCCCATTGGTCGGATGTCTCCGCTATTCACACAGCGCATCCAGAAAGTATTCCCATTGGTCAGATGTCTCTGCTATTCACACAGCGCATCCAGAAAGTATTCCCATTGGTCGGATGTCTCCGCTATTCACACAGCGCATCCAGAAAGTATTCCCATTGGTCGGATGTCTCCGCTATTCACACAGCGCATCCAGAAAATATTCCTATTGGTCGGATGTCTCCGCTATTCACACAATGCTTCCAGAAAGTATTCCCATTGGTCGGATGTCTCCGCTATTCACACAGCGCATCCAGAAAATATTCCCATTGGTCGGATGTCTCCGCTATTCACACAATGCTTCCAGAAAGTATTCCCATTGGTCGGATGTCTCCGCTATTCACACAGCGCATCCAGAAAGTATTCCCATTGGTCGGATGTCTCCGCTATTCACACAGCGCATCCAGAAAGTATTCCCATTGGTCGGATTTCTCCGCTATTCATACAGCGCATCCAGAAAGTATTCCCATTGGTTGGATGTCTCCGCTATTCACACAGCGCATCCAGAAAGTATTCCCATTGGTTGGATGTCTCCGCTATTCATACAGCGCATCCAGAAAGTATTCCCATTGGTCGGATGTCTCCGCTATTCATACAGTGCATCCAGAAAGTATTCCCGGGTCTTACCTTTTGCCACATTTTGTTTGGATTCATTTCATTTTTTTCCTCAACATTCTACAAACAATACCCCATAACAGGGCTTGAAAAAGCCGCTCGCCCGCTCGCCAAATGCGAGGAGAAATTCCTGTGTGGCAAGCGGTGAGCACAGATGATGGATGGAGCAGCTGCATTGTAAAGCCGAGTTCCGGTTTCCAACTTCCAGTTTCCGGCTTCTGCGGCACCGCCGTTACACTGGCAGCGTCCCTGAGGGAACAGGTGCAGGAGAGGTCTGCTCTCCTCCGCTGAGAGGAGACACCCTCTCCACCGCTGCGGGGGACACGAGGAGAGGCCCGCTCTCCACCGCCTTGGGGGACACGAGGCCCGCTCTCCACTGCCTTGGGGGACATGAGGGGGGACAAGAGGCCCACTCTACACCGCCTTGGGGGACATGAGGCCCACTCTACTTCGCCTTGGGGGACATGAGGCCCACTCTACTTCGCCTTGGGGGACATGAGGGGGGACATGAGGCCGGCTCTACACCGCCTTGGAGGACACGAGGCTCGTTCTACACCACCTTGGGGGACACAAGGCCCGCTCTACACCACCTTGGGGGACATGAGGCCCACTCTATACCGCCTTGGAGGACACGAGGCCCGCTCTACACTGTCTTGGGGGACACGAGGCTCGTTCTACACCACCTTGGGGGACACGAGGCCCGCTCTACACTGCATTCGGGGACATGAGGCCCGCTCTACACCACCTTGGGGGACACAAGGCCCGCTCTACACCACCTTGGGGGACATGAGACCCACTCTACTCCACCTTGGGGGACATGAAGGGGGACACGAGGCCCGCTCTACACCACCTTGGGGACACGAGGCCTGCTCTACACCGTCTTGGGGGACATGAGGAAAGGCCCGCTCTACACCGGTGTGGGGGACACGTGAAAGAGAGACCCGCCAACGGTGCACATCACTACACCCGCCAGCTTAAGGTAAATGACATTAACTAAACTTACATCTTTTAAAAGAGACTTTAGTTACTAAAGTCTCTTTTTAAAGATGCAGGAGATAAACAAAAAAAATACAAAATGTTTTTACTACAGGTTTAAAGCTGTAAAACTTGATATTTTGATTGCACCCGATTGCTATTAAGCTATTGCTGTTATGTTTAAATTGGCATAATAAAGCTGTTATAATTGCAGTTTTTTACATTTTGGACTCTTTATTCTAAAGAAAAATGTAATTTCATAAACTTTAAGGGGGCGTGGTTGGGGGCAGGGCAGGGGCCGGTTTGGGGGTGGGCCGGGGGTAGACTTGGAGGCGGATCTGGGCAAGGCTGGGTGGGGCAACTGGTGGAGAGTAAGGTTTGTGCCTGGCTAGTAGGTCTAGACTCGAAATTTTAAGCCCTGCCCCATAATGACAACGGGAAATAAGTTCGTTTTGAAATCTTTGCAATTTATTAAAAATAAAATATTAAAAAAAAAAAACCTCATGTACATAAGTATTCCCAGCCTTTGCCATGACACTCAGAATGGAGCTCTGGTGCATCCTGTTCCCACTGATCATCCTTGAGATGTTTCCACAACTTGATTGGAGTCCACCTGTGGGACATTCAGTGGATTGGAGTCCACCTGTGGGACATTCAGTGGATTGGAGTCCACCTGTGGGACATTCAGTGGATTGGAGTCCACCTGTGGGACATTCCGTTGATTGGAGTCCACCTGTGGGACATTCCGTTGATTGGAGTCCACCTGTGGGACATTCCGTTGATTGGAGTCCACCTGTGGGACATTCAGTGGATTGGAGTCCACCTGTGGGACATTCAGTGGATTGGAGTCCACCTGTGGGACATTCCGTTGATTGGAGTCCACCTGTGGGACATTCAGTGGATTGGAGTCCACCTGTGGGACATTCAGTGGATTGGACATGATCAGGAAAGGCATAAACCTGTCTATAGAAGGTCCCACAGGTAACAGTGCATGTCAGAGCACAAACCAAGCCATGAAGTCCAAGGAATTGTCCGTAGACCTCCGAGACAGGATTGTATCAAGGCACAGATCTGGGGAAGAGTACAGAAACATTTCTCCAGCATTGAAGGTCACAATGAGCACAGAGGCCTCCATCATCCATAAATGGAAGAAGTTTGGAACCCCCAGGAATCTTCCTAGAGCGGGCCGCCGGCCAAAATGAGTGATCAAGTTAGAAGTGCCTTAGCCAGGGAGGTAACCAAGCACCCAATGGTCACTCTGAAAGAGCTCCAACGTTTCTCTGTGGAGAGAGGAGAAGCTTCCAGAAGAACAACCATCTCTGCAGCACTCCACCAATCAGGCCTGTATGGTAGAGTGGCCAGACAGAAGCCACTCCGTAGTAAAAGGCAAATAGCAACCCACCTGGAGTTTGCCAAAAGGCACCTGAGGGGCTCTCAGACCATGAGAAACAAAACTCTCTGGTCTCATGAAACAAAGATTGAACTCTTTGGCCTGAATGCCAAGCGTCATGTCTGGAGGAAACCAGGCACCGCTCACCACCCGGCCCATACCATCCCTACAGTGAAGCATGGTGGTGGCAGCATCATGCTGGGGGATGTTTTTCAGCGGCAGGAACTGGGAGACTAGTCAGGATGGAAGGAACGTTTAGATAGTTTGAGACCCCTGATCTAAAGTATAAGGCTCGAGTGGTGCAGAGGTTCAAGAGTTAGAGATCTGTTCCATCACCAGGCTTCACGCCTCTACTGGGCTTTGACTTTATTTTACAACACTACCTGGCATGTCTTTATATTGGCTTGCTGCAGTCCAGTGCAGAGCAGGATTCATACTGGAAGCGGGAAGGGACATTGTAAGCCACTTCAGCTTTACCGCACTCATAGTAGAAATGCACAGGAAGCTGGACCACACTATTAAGTACCCCCAATGCTGCCGTCCCTGATTGCTCGATTCGCTCACCCTGGAGGATTTCCGATATGTGGTTGTAAACCTCAGACATGAAATATGGACAAAGTACATCCCTCTATAGTGTGTACTTGTCTCAGTCCAGAGCACTGAGTGTCCTTTCTGTCTGCTTCCTCCTTCCTCTGCTACCACTTTTGACAAGTTTTCCTGACACCAAGGGATAAAAAGGTGACAGTGAGGGAGCTCCAGCACACAGCCTGTGATTGATAGCCTCAGCTATGTTCCTGTGTGCTGTGTGAGGAGGGAGTGTGTCTCTTCCCTCCAATCAGCTCGCAGAGCACTGCTGTGTGTAACGACAGCTCTCCCCCTTTTTTGTGACAGCTCAGACAAGCTTTATAAACTCTGGATTTTGAATGGATGTAGAGAAGTGAATACAGCAGATAAACAGGTACAACTTATGCAGGAGGATTTGTTTAATCTCTGTGTATCACCTGAGGCCAGTCACTTCACTGGGTGTATGGAAGATCTTACAACCACTTTAGGTAGATCTGGAGATCCCACCATGTATGCCGTTGTTCAGGCACTTCCTGTAATAGGGTGACAACACTCTGTCAATGTTTTCCTATTAAGCTCCTACGTTGTCACCCTGTCAAGCTGGATTCCAATGGAGACTACCAGCAGCAGTTTCCGCACCTATTAACACAGGCATGGTCCACTGATGTCACCAGAAAAAAACCTGCCGTAAGATATGCAATGTAGCTGGAGTGCATGTAGACAGGAAGTGGCTGCAAAGAGACTGCAGGAGATCATTGAGATGTATCGAAGAATTAAAAAAAAGGAGGAGAAAGGGGTTTTTTTCTTTTTTATGGTACATAGAGCTTTAGCAACATGCCATTCAGTTGGGATTTACATTGAGTTTAAAATTGTATACAACATTGGAGTGTGAGCTCTTGGAGCCAGAACCATTACCTCCAATGTGATTTGGTCTCCAAATGGAGGCTTGTAGGAATTCAGTCGGTGACTTCAGTGCGACTTTGGTGGAGTGACTCCATAATTTCTCTGCACTCTGCTTTCATTGTACAAAAACAGCATTTGTTCTAGTTGCCTGGAGAAGAGGCCTGCACACACAGGGCTGTCTTAGTAGCATCAAGGGCCCCTGGGCAAAGTAATGCATTGGGGCCCCTTACCAGCCTGACACAATTTATGCACCTACTGTACTTTCAAGAATTAAAGTGTAAATAGTTGATAGAATTAAAGATATATTTATTGGTACGTTCAATAAAATTGATTTTAAAACAATAAGAAAACCATAAATCAAAGACTAATCAACACAAAGAGCACAATACTGGGATCAGGAGGACACAATACTGGGATCAGGAGGACACAATACTGGGATCAGGAGGGCACAATACTGGGATCAGGAGGGCACAGTACTGGGATCAGGAGGGCACAATACTGGGATCAGGAGGGCACAATACTGGGATCAGGAGGGCACAATACTGGGGTCAGGAGGACACAATACTGGGATCTGGAGGGCACAATACTGGGATCAGGAGGGCACAGTACTGGGATCAGGAGGACACAGTACAGGGGGGATCAGGAGGGCATAATACCAGGATCAGGAGGGTACAGTACAGGGGGAGTCAGGAGGGAACAATACTGGGATCAGGAGGGCACAGTACAGGGGGAGTCAGGAGAGCACAACACGGGGGAGACAGGAGGGCACAATACTGGGATCAGGAGGGCACAATTTTGGGATCAGGAGGGCACAGTACTGGGATCAGGAGGACACAGTACTGGGATCAGGAGGGCATAATACCAGGATCAGGAGGGTACAGTACAGGGGGAGTCAGGAGGGAACAATACTGGGATCAGGACAGCACAATAATGTGATCAGAAGGGCATAATACTGGGATCAGGAGGGCACAGTACTGGGATCAAGAGGAAACAATACTGGGATCAGGAGGGCACAATACAGGGGGAGTCAGGAGGGCACAGTACAGGGGGAGTCAGGGGAGCACAACACGGTGGGGAGTCAAGAGGGCATATTACAGGGGAGTCAGGAGGGCACAATACTGGGATCAAGAGGGAACCATACTGAGATCAGGAGGGCACAATACTGGGATCAGGAGGACACAGTACAGGGGGAGTCAGGAGAGCACAACACAGGGGAGACAGGAGGGCACAATACTGGGATCAGGAGGGTACAGTACTGGGATCAGGAGGGCACAGTACTGGGATCAGGAGGGCACAGTACTGGGATCAGGAGGGCACAGTACTGGGATCAGGAGGACACAGTACTGGGATCAGGAGGGCACAGTACTGGGATCAGGAGGGCACAGTACTGGGATCAGGAGGGCACAGTACTGGGATCAGGAGGGCACAGTACTGGGATCAGGAGGACACAGTACTGGGATCAGGAGGACACAGTACTTGGATCAGGAGGGCATAATACTGTGATCAGGAGGGTACAGTACAGGGGGAGTCAGGAGGGCACAGTACAGGGGGGGTCAGGAGGGCACAGTACAGGGGGGGGTCAGGAGGGCACAATACTGGGATCAGGAGGGCACAATACTGGGATCAGGAGGACACAATACTGGGATCAGGAGGGCATAATACTGGGATCAGGAGGACACAATACTGGGATCAGGAGGGCACAGTCCAGGTTCGAGCCATCCTGGGACAGCTTAGTAAAAAGTGTCACTGTCCCAGCAAATCCGGGACAGCTGGCAAGTATGATGTAATGCAAGAGTATCCTGGGGTCCTCATGCACCTGGGGCCCCTGGGCAGTGCCCATGCATTAACACAGCCCTGTGCACACTTTCAAAAACCTGCACAACAATCGATTTAGTTAGCCAATCAATGGCATCACCTCACGGCCAAACTCCTACATCTGCCAGATAGAAATGATTTGACTCGGATAAGTATAAATTACAGAATTGTTTTTCGTTGTTAAAGATATCTAAAGAAGATTGGATTTCTCTGTGAGCTTCAATCCGTGAAAAACTTTACGCAGCAAATGGCAGTTTCATTCATCAAGTATGTGAGGAATGGGGTCAGCGAATGCGAAGGACGAGCCAATGCTTCTGTGCGACATCGCCCCCTAGTGGAAAAAAAGAAGAATGCTGTATCTATGAGTTTTAAACAAATGATTGCTTGAGGTGATTGTAGCCGTATTAGTGCATTTGCGACAGAAACAACTGAGTCCTGTCCGTGATACTTTTTTTATTTGCACTAACATACAATTTTGAGGACAAGCTTTCGGGGAGTGTCCCCTTCTTCAAGGTCTTCAAGGTACAGTACTGCTTGGACCTGGAAGAAGGGGACACTCCCCGAAAGCTTGTCCTGAAAATTGTATGTTATTGCAAATAAAAAAAGTATAATAATGGCATTATTAGAAGGATTTGAGTGGGACTTTTTATATAAATTTATATATACACATTTTTTTTTTATTGCTTTACTGCATCCGGATTTATCGATTAATTTCACTGCAGAGGGGTGGGTGAAACCCTTTTATTGTTCGATCCATAAATACAATTATGGTTTGCAAGTAATAAAGTTTGATTTCTTGCTAGCCAGATATTGTATGGTGAAAATTTGGGTGGTCCCTCCCAGATTTATGAAGAAATTTGATTTTATTGATTTTTTTTGTATTGGATATATTTTATACCAGAAATATTGTGTTTTTTTTTTTTCATTTCAGTTTTTTTCCGTTTATATAATAAAGAATAGAAAAACCCCATTGGTGATCAAACACCACCATAATGGGCAGCACGGTGGCTAAATGGTTAGCACTTCCACCCAGGGGCGGACTGACAACTCATGGGGCCCCCGGGCAATAGGGAATCATGGGGCCCCTGTATCCTTGCCCACACTCAAAACACACCCAAAAAGGCCTATGAAAGGTAACAGGGGGCATCTCATGGGGCCCCCTACTGACCCCGGGCCCTCGGGCAGTGCCCGAGTTCCCAAATGGTCAGTGGGCCCCTGCTTCCACCTAATAGTACTCGGGTCATTGGTTCAAATCCCAGCCACAGCACCACCTGCCTGGAGTTTGCATGTTCTCCCTGTGCCTGCCGCAGTCCAAAGACATGCTGGTAGGTGAATTGGCTCCTGTCTAAATTGGCCCTAGTATGTGTATGTATGAATGTGAGTTAGGGACCTTAGATTGTACGCTCCTCGGGGGCGGGGACTGTTGTGAATGTACAATGTATATGTAAAGCGCTGTGTAGATGGTGCTATATAAGTACCTGAAATAAATAAAAGAAAGCTCTATTTGTGTTTAAGAATTATATAAATTCCATTCAGGTACAGCGTTGCATGACCGTGCAATTGCCAATTAAAATAGAGCAGTGCCAAATGGCAAAAAATGCCCTGGTCATGAAGGAGGTAAAACCTTCTGGAGATCAAGGGGTTAAGAAGCAAACCTCAGATTTTTTTAAAATTAAACCCCCCCCCCCCAGGGGCGGACTGGCAAGTCATGGGGCCCCCTGGGAAATAGGGGATCATGGGGCCCCTGTGCCCTTGCCCAAACTCAAAAAAGCCTACGAAAAAGGTACAGTGCCCAAGTTTTCAAATGGTCAGTCCGCCCCTGCCCCCCCCCCCCCCCCCCCCATTGCATTCCACACTCCAGAACTGCTTCCCATTTTTTCCTCCATCCAGCTCCACCGGTCTGGCGAGCATTTGGCTCACTTCTTGTGAGCGCAGGTTGTCATGGACACGCCCCCCCCCCTTCCCCAGGGGTTCTGAACCCAGTACCCATCAGTCCTAGATGAAGGACTGGTGGTGTCACTGGACCGGTTTGCCGACTGCGGCAGAAAAGGTGAGTATAGTTTTTTTTTTTTTTACAGGGGCTCCAGGGGGGGGCGGCGGTGCCCTGTGGCTGGAGTTCTACTTTAATGTCCATTTCTTATTATATATCTGATACAAAGTTATTGAAGAGGAAATAAATCGGATTCCTTTGTCCTCTTTTCTTGCAGTTCAATCAATTCCCAGACCAAGAACGGTGCCACACCCCTCTACCTAGCCTGCCAGGAAGGACACTTGGAGGTCATACAGTATCTGGCGAAGGACTGCGGGGCCGACCCCCACATACGAGCGGTGGATGGAATGACCCCATTGCACGCAGCCGCTCAGATGGGTCACAGTACGGTCATTGTTTGGCTGGTAAGTAGAACTGTCTGAGAGGTTCAAGTGGCTGTAAACCTCAGACATGAAAGAGGAACAAAGCACATCCCTCTATAGTGTGTACTTGTCTCAGTCTGGAGCACTGAGTGTCATTTCTGTCTGCTGCCTCCTTCCTCTGCTATCACTTCTGACAAGTTTTCCTGACAAGAAGAGTTGAAAAGGTGTCAGGCGAGGGAGTTCCAGCACGCAGCCTGTGATTGACAGCCTCAGCTCTGTTCCTGTGTGAAGGAGGGGGTGGGGGGTGTCCCTTCCCTCCAATCAGTTCTCACTGAGCTCTGCAGAGTGTAGCTTCAACTTCCACCCCCTGATTTCTGAAAGATCAGACAAGCTGTATAAATTCTGGACTTTGAATGGATGTAGAGAAGAAACAGCTGCAGATAAATAGATGCAACGTATGTAGGAGGATTTGTTTCATTTCTGTGTATCACCTGAGGACTAGTCACTTCACTGGGGATATGTAACCACCTAAACGGAAACTTGTCACAGGGGGACCGTCCTGGCTACCTTTCGCTGGCCGTCATGCTGATCCACTGACCTCAGTACTGAATCTTAATCGCTGTGCCGGAATAAGCATGCAGCAAGTGAAGTAAGAACTCCTAAATTGCATTCTTCTGGATCCAGTGGCTCAAAGGCATACTCAAAACTACTGAAACCAGAGGATCAACGGGGCAGCCAGTTGTGTAGCATTTTCAGGGGGAATTTAACAGCAGAAGCCACTGTATTTTTATGGTAGGTTTCCTTCAATAAACCATCCGCTGAAATATATTCTGCATGAAAATTGTGGGCGGAGCAAGCTACAGCCAATCCTATCACATTTTGTGGCCACCACTTTCCATAACTGAAATAGGGAAAAGTTTAGAAAGTTCAGATTCCCTCTAGGCTCCCTATCTCTATAACCAGTAGGGCTCCGTACACACTTGTGCAACTCCAAAGTCATGCGATTTCCATTGCAATCGTTTTCATCAGAGTGCCCCTTTACATCTATGGTCTTCATTAGAGTGCCCCTTTACATCAATTGTCTTCATCAGAGTGCCCCCTTACATCAATTGTCTTCATCAGAGTGCCCCCTTACATTAATCGTCTTCATCAGAGTGCCCCCTTACATAAATTGTCTTTATCAGAGTGCCCCCTTACATCTATGGTCTTCATCAGAGTGCCCCCTTACATACATTGTTATCATCAGAGTGCCTCCTTACATCAATTGTCTTCATCAGAGTGCCCCCTTACATATATTGTTGTCATCAGAGTGCCCCCTTACATCTATTATCTTCATCAGAGTGCTCCTTTACATCAATTGTCTTCATTAGAGTGCCCCTTTACATCTATTGTCTTCATCAGAGTGCCTCCTTACTTCAATTGTCTTCATCAGTGTGCCCCCTTACATCAATTGTCTTCATAAGAGTTCCCCCTTACATCAATTGTCTTCATCAGAGTGCCCCCTTACATCAATTTTCTTCATCAGAGTATCCCCTTACATCAATTGTCTTCATCAGAGTGCGACCTTACATCTATTGCCTTCATCAGAGTGCCCCCTTACATCTATTGTCTTCATTAGAGTGCCCCTTACATCAATTGTTGTCATCAGAGTGCCCCCTTACATCAATTGTCTTCATTAGAGTGCCCCTTTACATCTATTGTCTTCATCAGAGTGCCCCCTTAAATCTATTGCCTTCATTAAAGTGCCCCTTTACATCTATTGTCTTCATCAGAGTGCCCCCTTACATCTATTGTCTTCATCAGAGTGCCCCCTTACATCTGTTGTCTTCATTAGAGTGCCCCCTTACATCAATTCTCTTCATCAGAGTGCCCCTTACATCAATTGTTGTCATCAGGGTGCCCCCTTACATCAATTGTTGTCATCAGAGTGCCCCCTTACATCAATTGTCTTCATCAGAGTGCCCCCTTACATCTATTGCCTTCATCAGAGTGTCCCCTTACATCTGTTTTCTTCATCAGTGTGCCCCTTTACATCAATTGTCTTCATTAGAGTACCCCCTTACATCAATTATCTTCATTAGAGTACCCCCTTACATCAATTATCTTCATCAGAGTGCCCCCTTACATCAATTGTCTTCATCAGAGTGCCCCCTTACATCAATTGTCTTCATCAGAGTGCCCCTTTACATCAATTGTCTTCATCAGAGTGCCCCTTTACATCTATTGTCTTCATCAGAGTGCCCCCTTACATCAATTTTCTTCATCAGAGTGCCCCCTTACATCTATTGTCTTCATCAGAGTGCCCCCTTACATATATGGTCTTCATCAGAGTGCCCCCTTACATCAATTGTCTTCATCAGAGTGCCCCTTTACATCAATTGTCTTCATCAGAGTGCCCCTTTACATCTATTGTCTTCATCAGAGTGCCCCCTTACATCAATTGTCTTCATCAGAGTGCCCCCTTACATCTATTGTCTTCATCAATGTGCCCCCTTACATCTATGGTCTTCATCAGAGTGCCCCCTTACATCTATTGTCTTCATCAGAGTGCCCCCTTACATCAATTGTCTTCATCAGAGTGCCCCCTTACATCAATTGTCTTCATCAGAGTGCCCCCTTACATCAATTGTCTTCATCAGAGTGCCCCCTTACATCAATTGTCTTCATCAGAGTGCCCCCTTACATCTATGGTCTTCATCAGAGTGCCCCCTTACATCAATTGTCTTCATCAGACTGGTGAGTGTAATCTCTAAGACCTGGGGAGGCACGACTAAAATTTTGACCCAAATACAGTGCGGGGTCGCACATTTTATCTGCACCGCACAGGAATGCCTAATGGCACCTCTATGCCATCTTCTCAGAAACATGGATGTTTTCACCGCCACCAAGGCATCACACGGTTTGGTGCGGCTTCATTTTAAACATCTTTAAGTATTTGTTGCTGCTGACTTTTAATGAAAATGAAAGGACTGAAGTTCCTCTTTAAGCACCAGAGCACCAGTATCCCACCCCCATCCCCCCACACCCTCATAAAGAATACAATAGAATAGAATGCCATCTTTCGAAATTCCATTTTCGAAAGGAATAAAAGAGAATGGAGAATAAATTAATAGATTCTAATAGAATAGAATAAAAAAAGAAAAGAATAGACAGAAGAAAAAAATAGACTATAGGTGTTTTTCCGAAATTTTAATTTAAAAAAGAATTGAATAAAATCGAATAGAAAAGAATAGAATGAAGCACAATAGAATATAAAAGAATAGAATAGATTAGAAAAAATAGAATCAAATAAAATATAATACAGCCTTCTTTCGAAATTCGAATTTCGAAGAGATTAACATAAAATAAAATAGAATATAGCCGTCTTTTGAAAGTTAATTTTCGATTTTTGAAAAAAAATAGAATAAATGGAATAGAAAATATAAGAATAGCATGGAAAGAAAAGGAATCAAATAGAATTCAATAGAAAAGAATAAAAGAATAGAATAGAAAAAAATGGAATACAGCTGTCTTCTGAAATTTTAATTTTGAAAAGAATTGAATAAAATAGAATAGAAATTAATAGAATAAAGCAATATAGAATAGAATATTAAAGAATAGAATAGACTAGAAAAAATAGAATAGAAAAGAGTAGAATAGAATAAACTAGAAAAATAGAATAGCACAGATTAGAATAAAATAAAATATAATATAGCTGTCTTTCAAATTTCAAAGAGAATAAAATAAAATAAAAAAGAATAGTTTTTTGAAATTCGATTTTTTAATTTGGAAAAATAGAATACAAAAAAGAGAAAATAATAGAAGAGAACAGAAAATAAAATAATAGAATACAATAGAAAAAATAGAATAGAAAAAAAAAAGAGTATAGCTGTCTTCAAATAGAATTGAATAGAATAAAGAATACAAGAATAGAATAGGAAAAAATAAAATATAGCTGTCTTCTGAAATTCGAATTTCGAAAAGAATTGAATAAAATAGAATAGAAATGAATAGAATAAAGCAGTATAGAATAGAATAAAAAAATAATAGAATAGACTAGAGAAAATAGAATAGAATATTAAAGTATAAAATAGATTATAAAAAAATAGCATAGACTAGAAAAAATAGAATAGAACAGAATAGAATAAAATAAAATAATATATAGCTGTCTTTCAAATTTCAAAGAGAATAAAATAAAATAAAAAAGAATATAGCCGTCTTTTGAAATTCGATTTTTGAATTTGGAAAAGAATAGAATAAAATAGAATACAAAAAAAGAGAAAATAATAGAAGAGAACAGAAAATAAAATAATAGAATACAATAGAAAAAATAGAATAGAAAAGAGTATAGCCGTCTTCCGAAATCTGAATTTCAGATTTAAAATATAATGGAATCAACTATTCTTCACGATGAATTCAGATAAAAATTATAGAATACTTCAAAAAAATTGGAAAAAAAGTGAATCCGGTCAAAAAAGTGAATAATTTAAATGAAACGAGTAACTTAACGACTTTTGCTTTTGTCTGCATTTTGTAACCGAAGGGAACAGAAAACTAAACCCATCACCTCAGTGTCTTCCAATAGCCACAGAGAATGCCTGCCGGTACAGACGATGACAAAAGAGAGTACCAGCCAATGGTGTCATCCGATGGTGTCAGACTCACCCATAGAGTAACTCTTCTTTCCTTGACTCCTCCAGATGAGTTTCACGGATATCAGTCTCTCCGAGCGTGACACGGATGGAGCCACCGCCATGCACTTTTCCGCCAGTAGGGGTCATGCCAAGGTCCTGAGCTGGCTCCTCCTCCATGGAGGGGAAATGAGCACTGACAAGTTCGGGGGGACCCCTCTGCACGACGCCGCAGAGAATGGAGAACTGGAGGTAATTTTTTTTTATCATTATTTTTCCAAAATTTGTACCTTTCATTATGTAATGTCCACGTAGCTGAACACAAGAAACCTGCAAACCATCCATGATCATATGGGTAAAAGCAGCATCTCCTGCAATAGAGATTTCAGTTTTGGTGTGATACTCCCCAAGGGTAAAAACAGCATCCCCTGCAATAGGAACTTCACTTTTGGTGTGATACTCCCCAAGGGTAAAAGCAGCAACCCCTGCAATAGGAACTTCACTTTTGGTGTGATGCTCGCCAAGGGTAAAAGCAGCATCCCCTACAATAGGAATTTCAGTTTTGGTGTGATGCTCCCAAAAGGTTAAAGCAGCATCCCCTGCAATAGGAATTTCACTTTTGGTGTGATACTCCCCAAAGGTAAAAGCAGCATCTCCTGCAATAGAAATTTAACTTTTGGTGTGATACTCCCCAAAGGTAAAAGCAGCATCCCCTACAATAGGAATTTCAGTTTTGGTGTGATGCTCCCCAAGGGTAAAAGCAGCATCCCCTACAATAGGAATTTCAGTTTTGGTGTGATGCTCCCCAAGGGTAAAAGCAGCATCCCCTGCAAAAGGAATTTCACTTTTGGTGTGATACTCCCCCCAAAGGTAAAAGCACCATCCCTGGCAACAGGAAATTTTGGTGTCATATTCCCCAAGGGTTAAAGCAGCATCACCTGCAATGTGAATTTCAGTTTTGGTGTGATACTCCCCCAAAGGTAAAAGCAGCATCCCTGGCAACACAATTTTACTTTTGGTATGATACTCCCCAAGGGTAAAAGCAGCATCCCCTGCAATAGAAATTTCATTTTTTTGTGATACTCCCCAAGGTTAAAGTGGTATTAAACTCAAAAACAAACATTTATTATATTGCAATCGTGATGGTTGCATTAGTTTTCTTTTTTAGACTTTATTGCCTTTATTTTCACGGGATGATGTAGCCTGTAAGTCTGTTATTTTTCAACAGAACAAGCTCTCCGGTAGCAGTTAGAGAGTTGAGACAAACCATTTACCACTGACGGGTGCTTGCAATGATCAGTTTTTATTTATGTAAAACCTATACCTCAAATTGAAAAAAAAAACAACTGTTTCTTGTAACTGATTATAAAGTGGGAGATGGAGTCTGTATTGGATTTAAATCTGCTGGTCCATCTAACACTCCCCTCCCCCTAGACTGAGAATGCTGCTATCCTAATGTGCCCCCTGTGCTCCTTCAACCAGAGTGGGGGCACTCTAATACAGGAGGTGTGGTACTGGCCAGATCACCAGGTGAAAACAGAGGGGGAGAAGCCTAAAATAGAAAACTAATGCAGCCACCACATCTAATGATTGGTAAGCTGCAATGTATGACATTTTTTGTTTTGGGTTTAATACCGCTTTAAATACTTCTAAAGGGATGCAGACCCTGCCGCTTTTCTCATCAGAACACTGAAAGTGCACCAGGTGATTAAAATGAGTCAGACCCTCCCATTCAGAATCAGTGCGCACAGGACATGGGGATACAAACAGATACAGTTGCAAGAAAAAGTATGTGAACCCCTTGGGATTACGTGGAGTTTTGCATGAATTGGGCATAAAATGTGCTCTGAACGTCATCTAAGTCACAACAATAGAAGAACACAGTCTGCTGAACATAATACTACACAAACATTAGATGTTGCCATGGTTTAATTGTACATAACATGTAAACATTCACAGTGCATGGAGGAAAAAGTATGTGAACCTTTGGACTTAATAACTGGTTGACCCTCCTTTGGCAGCAATAACCTCAACCAAACGTTTCCTGTAGTTGCAGATCAGACCTGCACAACGATCTGGAGTCATTTTGGACCACTCCTCTTCACAAAACTGTTTCAGTGTAGCAATATTCTTGGGATGTCTGGTGTGAATCGCTCTCTTAAGGTCATGCCACAGCATTTCAATGGGGTTGAGGTCAGGACTCTGACTGGGCCACTCCAGAAGGCGTATTCTGTGCTGTTGCAGCCATTGTTTTGTTGAATGACTTGTATGCTTTGGGTCATTGTCCTGTTGCATCACCCATCCTCTGCGGAGCTTCAGTTGGCGGACAGATGGTCGTACGTTTTCCTGCAAAATGTCTTGATAAACTCTGGAATTCATTTTCCCATCAATGACAACAATCCGTCCAGGCCCTGAGGCAGCAAAGCAGCCCCAAACCATGATGCTCCCTCCGCCATGTTTCACAGTGGGGATGAGGTTTTGATGTTGGTGTGCTGTGCCTTTTTTTCTCCACACATAGTGTTGTGTGTTCTTCCCAAACAACTCAATCTTGGTTTCATCTGTCCACAGTATATTTTGCCAGTAGTGATGTGGAACATCCAGGTGCTCTTTTGCAAACTTCAAACGTGCTGCAATCTTCTTTTTGGACAGCAATGGCTTCCTCCGTGGTGTCCTCCCATGTACTCCATTCTTGTTTAATGTTTTCCTTATTGTAGGTGTGTCAACAAAAATGTTAGCATGTGCCAGAGATTTCTGTAGGTCTTTAGCTGACACTCTGGGATTCTTCTTTACCTCATGCAGCATTCTGCGCTGTGCTCTTGCAGTCATTTTTACAGGACGACCACGCCTAGGGAGAGTAGCAACAGTGCTAAACTTTCTCCATTTGTAGACAGTCTGTCTTACCGTGGACACATGAACATCAAGGCTCAAGGAGATACTTTGTAACCCTTTCCAGCTTCATGCAAGTCAACAATTCTTGATGGTAGGTCTTCTGAGAGCTCTTTTCTGCGAGGCATGGTTCACACCAGACAGTGCTTCTTGAAACCAGTAAACCCAAAACAGGTGTCAGCAACACATCCAATATCATCACACTGATTGGAGTCAAGGTTGGCTCACTTCCAGCTCCAATTAGCTCTGGGAGAAGTCATTAAGCTAGGGCAGGGGTGGTCAAACTGCGGCTCTCCAGCTGTTGTGGAACTACATTTCCCATGAGGCATTGCAACATCACAAATCTGACAGTTACAGCTAGGCATGATGGAACTTGTAGTCCTGCAACAGCTGGAGAGCCGCAGTTTGCCCACCCCTGAGCTAGGGCCTCACATACTTTTTCCTCCCTGCACTGTGAATGTTTACATGTTATGTGCAATTAAACCATGGCAACATCTAATGTTTGTGTAGTATTATGTTCAGCAGACTGTGCTCTTCTATTGTTGTGACTTAGATGACGTTCAGAGCACCTTTTATGCCCAATTCATGCAAAACTCCACGGAATCCCAAGGGGGGGGGTTCACATACTTTTTCTTGCAACTGTATATGTGATTCTGCATTTCCGGGTAGGGGACCGCCCCCTACCCACGCCGCCGATTGCGGCCCCAGGTGTAAATCACCAGGTCCCGGCTGGTGATTACCTGCCGGCGCCCGGTGATTACCGGCGATCACCGACAGGAGGAGGGCTGGGTGCATCATTTGGGTGCAGCGTTGCATGACTGCACAATTGTCAGTTAAAGTAAGGCAGCGCCGTAACGCAAAAAAATGGCCTGGTCAGGAAGGGGGGGGGGGGAATCCTCTGGAGGGCGATGGGTTAAGGGAATCTCTTGGGGACCCCCCAGGTCCGCATGGGAAGATTTCTCCTCTATTACTTTAATGGGGACACCCCAAATTTGGGATTTTCCTTTAATTTCACTTTTCAATGATAATGGGGGGGGGATCTATATACAATGAGGGGGGATCTGTATGCAATGGGGGGGAATCTATATACAATAGGGGGGAATCTATATACAATAGGGGGGATCTATATACAATAGGGGGGAATCTATATACAATGGGGGGAGGGGAATCTATATGCAATGGAGGGGGGGATCTATATACAATAGGGGGGATCTATATACAATAGAGGGGGGATCTATATACAATAGGGGGGAATCTATATACAATGGGGGGTGATCAATATACAATAGGGGGGAATCTATATACAATGGGGGGGAATCTATATACAATAGGGGGGGAATCTATATACAATGGGGGGGAATCTATATACAATAGGGGGGGAATCTATATACAATAGGGGGGGGTCTATATACAAAAGGGGGGAATCTATATACAATGGGAATCTATATACAATGGGGGGGAATCTATATACAATGGGGGGAATCTATATACAATAGGAGGGAATCTATATACAATGGGGGGGAATCTATATACAATGGGGGGAATCTATATACAATAGGAGGGAATCTATATACAATGGGGGGATCTATATACAATAGGGGGGAATCTATATACGATGGGGGGATCTATATACAATAGGGGGGAATCTATATACAATAGGAGGGAATCTATATACAATGGGGGGATCTATATACAATAGGGGGGAATCTATATACGATGGGGGGATCTATATACAATAGGGGGGAATCTATATACGATGGGGGGATCTATATACAAAAGGGGGGAATCTATATACAATAGAGGAGGGAATCTATATACAATGGGGGGGAATCTATATACAATAGGGGGGAATCTATATACAATGGGGGGGGATCTATATACAAAAGGGGGGAATCTATATACAATGGGGATCTAAATACAATAGAGGAGGGAATCTATATACAATGGGGGGGAATCTATATACAATAGGGGGGAATCTATATACAATGGGGGGGGGATCTATATACAATGGGGGGATCTATATACAAAAGGGGGGAATCTATATACAATAGGAGGGAATCTATATACAATGGGGGGATCTATATACAATAGGGGGGAATCTATATACGATGGGGGGATCTATATACAATAGGGGGGAATCTATATACGATGGGGGGATCTATATACAAAAGGGGGGAATCTATATACAATAGAGGAGGGAATCTATATACAATGGGGGGGAATCTATATACAATAGGGGGGAATCTATATACAATGGGGGGGGGATCTATATACAATGGGGGGATCTATATACAAAAGGGGGGATCTATATACAATGGGGATCTAAATACAATAGGGGGGGAATCTATATACAATAGGGGGGAATCTATATACAATGGGGGGGAATCTATATACAATAGGGGGGAATCTATATACAATAGGGGGGGAATCTATATACAATGGGGGGATCTATATACAAAAGGGGGGATCTATATACAATGGGGATCTAAATACAATAGGGGGGAATCTATATTCAATGGGGGGGAATCTATATTCAATGGGGGGATCTATATACAATAGGGGGGGGAATCTTCCTAATGGGCACAGACAGCAATAAAAACCTGACAGGGGGTCTAACACCTCACCACTCCATCCAATACTGAAAAATAGGTGTTTCCTTTAGTTATACTTCACGTTAGCTGCTGGTAAATGTGGGAGGGGCCCGCAGGAGTCATGGAGGGGTTCCCCGAAAAGCGTATTTGATGTGCCCCCTGGCCAGGCAGTACAGTCAGCACCCTCATTGTGTGTTTTGTTGCAGTGCTGTCAGATCCTGGTGGTGAATGGAGTGAAGCTGAGCATCAAGGACAATGACGGGTACACCGCCGCCGACCTCGCCGAGTACAACGGACACATGCAGTGCGCAAAGTATCTCCGGACGGTGGAAAATATGGTAAAGGTTTTTACTGATTCGGGGTCCCCTCCACACCTGAGATGGCGAAGTGTTTGGGGGGCCATTCAGGAATGTCCGCTCTGCTTACCGTAAGGCCTTTATTCACACAGCCTAGAAAACCAGAAAGTGTTACTAAACAGTACAATCAGTCTGTAGATGCAGGAAAGCATGCTTGTTATACTCACTGTGGAACCTAAGGGGGTAATCCTCTGCATTGTGTGAAAAGGCTGTTTGATCCTGTCTTCTCTGATCCTCCCCTTCTTCCAGTGTTTCCTAAATATCTCCAAATAGACCAGAGTCTGGGAGGGGGGGGGGGGCAAGCTGCGCATGCTTAGTTTGCTGTGTATTGCTAGAAGGGTGTTGTTTTTTTTTTTCTTGGTAGAGTGCATGTGATCAGCACAGGGCCAATCGGCACTGTTCAGACAGAGGTCAGGGGTCCTGCATCCTCCTACAGCAGAATGAAAACTCCTCCTACAACCAGTGCACTGCTGGACACTGATAGAAGTCAATAGACTGCTATATAATGCTGATGAGAAAAAGTATTTAGCAGTTTATATTATCTAAAATAATTGTTTTTCCATGTTCTGTGTACTGTCGGAGACCAGATATAGTGAATGCAGGGTCTGGGGAGAGCGGATATAGTGAATGCGGGGTCCAGGGAGAGCGAATATAGTGAATGCGGGGTCCGGGGAGAGCGGATATAGTGAATGCGGGGTCCGGGGAGAGCAGATATAGTGAATGCAGGGTCCGGGGAGAGCAGATATAGTGAATGCGGGGTCCGGGGAGAGCGGATACAGTGAATGCGGGGTCCGGGGAGAGAGGATATAGTGAATGCAGGGTCCGGGGAGAGTGGATATAGTGAATGCAGGGTCCGGGGAGAGCAGATATAGTGAATGCGGGGTCCGGGGAGAGCGGATACAGTGAATGCAGGGTCCAGGGAGAGCGGATATAGTGAATTTGGGGTCCGGGGAGAGCGGATATAGTGAATGCGGGGTCCGGGGAGAGCGGATATTGTGAATGCGGGGTCCGGGGAGAGCGGATACAGTGAATGCGGGGAGAGGGGATATAGTGAATGTGGGGTCCGGGGAGAGCGGATATAGTGAATGCAGGGTCCGGGGAGAGCGGATATAGTGAATGCAGGGTCCGGGGAGAGCGGATTAAGTGAATGCGGGGTCCGGGGAGAGCGGATATAGTGAATGCCGGGTCCGGGGAGAGCGGATATAGTGAATGCGGGGTCCGGGGAGAGCGGATATAGTGAATGCAGGGTCCGGGGAGAGCGGATATAGTGAATGTGGGGTCTGGGGAGAGGAGATACAGTGAATGCGGGGTCCGGGGAGAGCGGATATAGTGAATGCAGGGTCCGGGGAGAGCGGATATAGTGAATGCGGGGTCCGGGGAGAGCGGATACTGTGAATGCAGGGTCTGGGGAAAGCAGATATAGTGAATGCGGGGTCCGGGGAGAGCAGATATAGTGAATGCGGGGTCCGGGGAGAGCGGATACTGTGAATGCGGGGTCCGGGGAGAGCGGATATAGTGAATGCGGGGTCCGGGGAGAGCGGATACAGTGAATGCAGGGTCCGGGGAGAGCGGATATAGTGAATGCAGGGTCCGGGGAGAGCGGATATAGTGAATGCGGGGTCCGGGGAGAGCGGATATAGTGAATGCAGGGTCCGGGGAGAGCGGATATTGTGAATGCGGGGTCTGGGGAGAGCGGATACAGTGAATGCGGGGTTCGGGGAGAGTGGATATAGTGAATGCCAGGTCCAGGGAGAGCAGATACAGTGAATGCGGGGAGAGGGGATATAGTGAATGTGGGGTCCGGGGAGAGCGGATATAGTGAATGCAGGGTCCGGGGAGAGCGGATATAGTGAATGCAGGGTCCGGGGAGAGCGGATATAGTGAATGCGGGGTCCGGGGAGAGCGGATATAGTGAATGCAAGGTCCGGGGAGAGCGGATATAGTGAATGCGGGGTCTGGGGAGAGGAGATACAGTGAATGCGGGGTCCGGGGAGAGCGGATATTGTGAATGCAGGGTCTGGGGAGAGCGGATACAGTGAATGCGGGGTCCGGGGAGAGCAGATATAGTGAATGCGGGGTCCGGGGAGAGCAGATATAGTGAAGGCGGGGTCCGGGGAGAGCGGATACAGTGAATGCGGGGTCCGGGGAGAGCAGATATAGGGAATGCAGGGTCCGGGGAGAGCGGATATAGTGAATGCGGGGTCCGGGGAGAGCGGATATAGTGAATGTGGGGTCCGGGGAGAGCAGATATAGTGAATGCGGGGTCCGGGGAGAGCGGATATAGTGAATGCGGGGTCCGGGGAGAGCGGATACAGTGAATGCAGGGTCCAGGGAGAGCGGATATAGTGAATGCGGGGTCCGGGGAGAGCGGATATAGTGAATGCGGGGTCCGGGGAGAGCGGATATTGTGAATGCGGGGTCCAGGGAGAGCAGATACAGTGAATGCGGGGAGAGGGGATATAGTGAATGTGGGGTCCGGGGAGAGCGGATATAGTGAATGCAGGGTCCGGGGAGAGCGGATATAGTGAATGCGGGGTCCGGGGAGAGCGGATATAGTGAATGCCGGGTCCGGGGAGAGCAGATATAGTGAATGCGGGGTCCGGGGAGAGCGGATATAGTGAATGCGGGGTCTGGGGAGAGGAGATACAGTGAATGCGGGGTCCGGGGAGAGCGGATATAGTGAATGCAGGGTCCGGGGAGAGCGGATATAGTGAATGCGGGGTCCGGGGAGAGCGGATACTGTGAATGCAGGGTCCGGGGAAAGCAGATATAGTGAATGCGGGGTCCGGGGAGAGCAGATATAGTGAATGCGGGGTCCGGGGAGAGCGGATACTGTGAATGCGGGGTCCGGGGAGAGCGGATATAGTGAATGCAGGGTCCGGGGAGAGTGGATACTGTGAATGCGGGGTCCGGGGAGAGCGGATACAGTGAATGCAGGGTCCGGGGAGAGCGGATATAGTGAATGCGGGGTCCGGGGAGAGCGGATATAGTGTATGCGGGGTCCAGGGAGAGCGGATATAGTGAATGCGGGGTCCGGGGAGAGCGGATATAGTGAATGCGGGGTCCGGGGAGAGCGGATATTGTGAATGCGGGGTCTGGGGAGAGCGGGTACAGTGAATGCGGGGTTCGGGGAGAGTGGATATAGTGAATGCCAGGTCCAGGGAGAGCGGATATAGTGAATGCCGTGTCCAGGGAGAGCAGATACAGTGAATGCGGGGAGAGGGGATATAGTGAATGTGGGGTCCGGGGAGAGCGGATATAGTGAATGCAGGGTCCGGGGAGAGCGGATATAGTGAATGCAAGGTCCGGGGAGAGCGGATATAGTGAATGCGGGGTCTGGGGAGAGGAGATACAGTGAATGCGGGGTCCGGGGAGAGCGGATATTGTGAATGCGGGGTCTGGGGAGAGCGGATACAGTGAATGCGGGGTCCGGGGAGAGCAGATATAGTGAAGGCGGGGTCCGGGGAGAGCGGATACAGTGAATGCGGGGTCCGGGGAGAGCAGATATAGGGAATGCAGGGTCCGGGGAGAGCGGATATAGTGAATGCGGGGTCCGGGGAGAGCGGATATAGTGAATGCGGGGTCCGGGGAGAGCGGATAAAGTGAATGCGGGGTCCGGGGAGAGCAGATATAGTGAATGCAGGGTCCAGGGAGAGCGGATATAGTGAATGCGGGGTCCGGGGAGAGCCGATATAGTGAATGCGGGGTCCGAGGAGAGCGGATATAGTGAATGCGGGGTCCGGGGAGAGCGGATATAGTGAATGCGGGGTCCGAGGAGAGCGGATATAGTGAATGCCAGGTCCAGGGAGAGCGGATATAGTGAATGCGGGGAGAGGGGATATAGTGAATGCGGGGTCCGGAGTTTAGGAACACTTTAAACTTTGACAATAAATGCGGGGTCCGGGGAGAGCGGATATAGTGAATGCAGGGTCCGGGGAGAGCGGATATAGTGAATGCAGGGTCCGGGGAGAGCGGATATAGTGAATGTAGGGTCCGGGGAGAGCGGATACAGTGAATGCGGGGTCCGGGGAGAGCAGATATAGTGAATGCGGGGTCCGGGGAGAGCGGATATAGTGAATGCGGGGTCCGGGGAGAGCAGATATAGTGAATGCAGGGTCCGAGTAGAGCGGATATAGTGAATGCGGGGTCCGGGGAGAGCGGATATAGTGAATGCAGGGTCCGGGGAGAGCGGATATTGTGAATGCGGGGTCCGGGGAGAGCGGATACAGTGAATGCGGGGTCCGGGGAGAGTGGATATAGTGAATGCCAGGTCCAGGGAGAGCGGATATAGTGAATGCCGGGTCCAGGGAGAACAGATACAGTGAATGTGGGGTCCGGGAAGAGTGGATATAGTGAATGCGAGGTCCGGGGAGAGCGGATATAGTGAATGCAGGGTCCGGGGAGAGCGGATATAGTGAATGCAGGGTCCGGGGAGAGCGGATACAGTGAATGCGGGGTCCGGGGAGAGCGGATATAGTGAATGCGGGGTCCGGGGAGAGCGGATATAGTGAATGCGGGGTCCGGGGAGAGCAGATATAGTGAATGCAGGGTCCGAGGAGAGCGGATATAGTGAATGCGGTGTCCGGGGAGAGCGGATATAGTGAATGCAGGGTCCGGGGAGAGCGGATACAGTGAATGCGGGGTCCGGGGAGAGTGGATATAGTGAATGCCAGGTCCAGGGAGAGCGGATATAGTGAATGCAGGGTCCGGGGAGAACAGATACAGTGAATGCGGGGAGAGGGGATATAGTGAATGCGAGGTCCGGGGAGAGCGGATATAGTGAATGCAGGGTCCGGGGAGAGCGGATATAGTGAATGCAGGGTCCGGGGAGAGCGGATATAGTGAATGCGGGGTCCGGGGAGAGCGGATATAGTGAATGCAAGGTCCGGGGAGAGCGGATATAGTGAATGCCGGGTCCAGGGAGAGCAGATGCAGTGAATGCGGGGAGAGCGGATATAGTGAATGCGGGGTCCGGGGAGAGCGGATATTGTGAATGCGGGGTCTGGGGAGAGCGGATACAGTGAATGCGGGGTCCGGGGAGAGTTGATATAGTGAATGCCAGGTCCAGGGAGAGCGGATATAGTGAATGCCGGGTCCAGGGAGAGCAGATACAGTGAATGTCGGGTCTGGGGAGAGCGGATATAGTGAATGCGGGGTCCGGGGAGAGCGGATATAGTGAATGCAGGGTCCAGGGAGAGCGGATATAGTGAATGCGGGGTCCGGGGAGAGCGGATATAGTGAATGCAGGGTCCGGGGAGAGCGGTTATAGTGAATGCGGGGTCCGGGGAGAGCGGATATAGTGAATGCAGGGTCTGGGGAGAGCGGATATAGTGAATGCAGGGTCCGGGGAGAGCGGATATAGTGAATGCGGGGTCCGGGGAGAGCGGATACAGTGAATGCGGGGTCCGGGGAGAGCGGATACAGTGAATGCGGGGTCCGGAGTTTAGGAACACTTTAAACTTTGACAATAAAACCTGGAAGCTGATTGGTTTCTATGCTGAGCTGCACCAGATTTTGCACTCGTCAGTTTTGGTAAATAACCTTCTCTATATTTTCTGAAAGCAGATCCCTGGAGAATAATATTGTAATAGTTGCAATTTGTTATGTCACAGGATATTAGAGCAACAGTTTATGAATACAGAGCTCCTCCCTCTCTCACCTCTGCTCCCAAACATGGGGTAGGGGGTGTTCTGTAGTAACAGGTACAAGTGCAATATAGGGTGACAAGATTTCTGGCAGGATCAGTAGGTTCTTTTTGCAGTTATCTTTTTCCAAACGTATTTTTAACAGACCAAAGGGGTGTAAAGAGAAGTTCATTTTTAGGGTTTACATACTTTAACCACTTGTCCACCAAGGTACGATTATAAACGCATTTCAACATGCAGCATATATAGATAGGATGGCCCTGTGCACAGTGGGACCCATATGGAAGAAAAATATATTAGAAATATATTCTAAAAATATTCTTCCGAAATATATTGCCATCTATTTGCTACAATTTTGGCCATATTCAATATATTTCAAAATATATTTCACTTAAAAAAAAAAAAATAATATATATATACTGCATGTCTTTGAAAATACAAATCTACATTTTTGGTAGCATTTACAAATGTTTTTAAAATTATGTTAAAAATGACTTTTTTATATGTTAAAAAAAATCTGAAGTGTATATTTTTAAAAAATATATTTTTAATAATATAGATTTTTTAAATATATTCTTCAGATTTTTTTTTTATTTTTACATCTTCCAGAAATGTAGATTTGTACTTTTAAAGACATACAGTATATTTGAAATTTATTTTTTGAAAATATTTTTCGTATATTTTGTAATATTTGTAATATTTTGTAATATTTTCAATAATATCTATATATATATATCTATATATATATATATATATATATATATATATATATGTGTGTGTGTATATGTATACATATATATATATATTTATTAAAATATATTTTGAAAAAAAAAAAAAATATATATATATATATATATATATATATATATATACACACAGGGGTGGACTGATAACTCATGGGGCCCCTGGGCAATAGGGGATCATGGGGCCCCTGTGTCCTTGCCCAAACTCAAAAAAGCCTATGAAAAAGGTACCAGGGGTATCTCATGGGGCCCCCACTGACCCCGTGCCCTCGGGCGGTGCCCGAGTTTCCAAATGGTCAGTTCGCCCCTATATATATATATATATATATATATATATATATATATACTGCATGCTGAAATGCGTTTTTATTACAAAATATATGAAAAATATTTTTACAAATACATTTCAAATATACTGTATGTCTTTGAAAATACAAATCTACATTTTTGGAAGCATTTACAAATGTTTGTAAAACTATATGTTAAAAATGACTTTTTTATATGCTAAAAAAAATCTGAAGTGTATATTTTGAAAAAAATATATATTTAATAATGTATATTTTTAAATATATTCTTCAGATTTTTTTTTATTTTTACATCTTCCAGAAATGTAGATTTGTACTTTTAAAGACATACAGTATATTTGAAATTTATTTTTTGAAAATATTTTTCGTATATTTTGTAATATTTGTAATATTTTCAATAATACCAACATGCATTTTATATATATATATTTATATATATATATATATATATATATATATATGTGTGTGTGTATGTGTGTATATATATATATAAATATATATATGTGTGTGTATATGTATACATATGTGTATATATATAATATATATATATATATATATTTATTGAAATATATTTTGAAATATATTGAATATGGCCAAAATTGTAGCATTTCAAATATATGGCAATATATTTGGGAAGAATATTTTTAAAATATATTTCAGAAATATGTGCACAGGGCCATCCTAAAGGCAGCGCAGTGCAAAGCCCATTCCCTTCTGATGTATCCAATCAACTTGAGTGCTGGCAGAAGTATACGACAGTCTGGTGAAGAGGTTCTCTGGGCATAGCGACCTGGGTCCTCAACGTGATCAAATTCGATCTGATTTCCACAGCGATAGCTCGCCCGGCTGATACAGTTACTATTTTGTACAGGATCCTGCCAGTCGATGGGAAGTAATGAGCTCTAATCCTTGTATTGCGAATAGAATGGAAAGTAAATTAGTCCCAAGACTCTGCTCAGCAGTGGAAATGTTCAGGTCTACACAGAACGATTGTCTGCAGACGCCGCTACTTTATTATAACAATTATTTATGGCCGCGGAAAAGGGAGTGATGCAACATATCTGAGCTGTCTTGCAACGATTTGGGTTGTGGCTTTAGGGGAACTATAATGTTTTCGGGTCGATCTTTTTTATAAAAATATTTAGCAAAGCTTATATAATTCTAAACTGGCACTTTTTTTAAAAAATATTCATATAAATTCCTATTTTATGAATAAATATTTAATACAGAGTGCAGGCATGAGGTAGGATCCGTGGGACGTCGTGTATTTTCTCATGAGAGAACACAACAGAAACAATTTTCCTTCAGGCTCTCTCTCTCTGATTGAATCTCTGTATGGTCTACCTGAACAAAGCAAGCAGAAAAAGGGGGCACACATGGCTGTCCAGCCGCAGAGTGTCCCTTCCGGTTTTTTAGTGAGCCCAGGAGGAACAGGGGCAATGTCCAGCCCTGATGCAGGCAGCCTATCAAAGTCTATGGTGAGCTGCGGCTATACAGAGCTGAACACTGTACCAAGTCAGGTACTGTTCTTGGATGCGAAGACCTGGCTCCCAATTGGTGCTCCAATTCATACCAAACATGGTCAGTAGGGTTAGGATTCGAACTGTGTGCTGGGCACTCAAGCTCCTACACACCAAGCTGGTCAAACCATGTCTTTATGGAGATGTTGGCTGAGAAGACCTTGCTCAGTCCAATTCATTCCAAAGTTGTTCAGCAGGGTTGAGGTGGACGTTGCTGGAACTGAAAAGTAACCTTTCCAAGAGACAAGGCTGGAAGTGAAGGCGAAGGCTAGAACCCTGATCATCCAAAAGAACATTTGTGAGGTCAGGCATGATGTTGGACCTTTAGACTTGGCAGGCGTGATGCTTGATCTTTAGAGTTGGCTCACAACGGCCTTTCTAGTTCATCCCCAAGGTGTTCAGTAGGTTTCAAACCAAGGATCTGTGCAGGACACTCAAGTTCCTACACACCAAAATGGTCAAACCATGCCTTTATGGAGATGTTGGCTGAGAAGACCTGGCTCAGTCCAATTCATTTTAAAGTTGTTCAGCAGGGTTGAGGTTGAAGTTGCTGGAACTGAAAAGTAACCTTTTCAAGAGACAAGGCTGGAAGTGAAGGGGAAGGCTAGAACCATGATCATCCAAAAGAACATTTGTGAGGTCAGGCATGATGTTGAATCTTTAGACTTGGCTCACAACGGCCTTTCTAGTTCATCCCCAAGGTGTTCAGTAGGTTTGTGGACCGAGGATCTGTGCAGGACACTCAAGTTCCTGCACATCAAACTGGTCAAGCCATGTCTCTATGGAGCTGGCTTTGTACATGGTTATGCTGGAACAGAAAATGATCTTTCTGAGACCATTGCCACAACACTGGAAGTACAGTTGAAGTTTAGAACCATTTGTGAGGTCAGTTACTGATGTTGGATGAAAATCCAATTCATCCCAAAGGTGTTCAGTGGGGTCGAGGTCAGGGTTCTGTGCAGGACACGAGTTCCTCCACACCAAACTGGTCAAACCATGTCTTTATAAAGCTGGCTTTGTGCAGTTATGTTGGAACTGAAAAGGACCCTTCCAAGACTGTTACCACCATGCTGGGGAAGACTAGAACCCCCGTCTTCTCAAAAAGCATTTGTGAGGTCATGTACTGATGTTGCATGAGAAGATCTGGCTCACAGATGGCATTTCAGTTCAACCCAAAAGATGTTCAGTTAGGATTGAGGTCAGGGCACTGTGAAAGGACACTCGAGTTTCTCCACCCAAACTGGTCAAACCATATTTTTTTGGAGCTGGTTTTGTACACAGTCATGCTGGAACAGAAAAAACCTTTCCAAGACTGTTACCACAACACTGGACATGCAGGGGAAGCCTAGAACTCTGGTCATCCAAAAGAAGAGCACAACTGTCTACAACGTCTTTGTATGATGTAGCTGAGCTGGCTTTGTACCAGGGGTGGACTGACCAGTCGAGCACTCGGGTACTGCCTGAGGGCCCGGGGTCAGTAGGGGGCCCCATGAAATGCCCCTGGTACCTTTTTTTATAGGATTTTTTGGGTGTGCTTTGAGTGTGGGCAAGGACACAGGGGCCTCATGATCCCCTATTGCCCGGGGCCCCATGAGTTGTCAGCCCACCCCTGCTCCAGTGCCAGCAGCTTTGGTTGCATTCAAATTGGAAATTGCCAGTCCTCCAATTTGAATACACCTAGATGCAGTTTAGCTGTCTAGTGCCCTCATTCACCCATCTGAATGAGGTCTTATACCTTCATTCTCCATATTTCTATTCCTTCCCCTCCCTGCTACACTTTTATTCTTCTACCTTTTTCTCCTGTAACTTCCATTTCTTCGTTCCTCCTCTAGGCAAGGATGAGGCACCCACAGCCCTATCCCCCACCCCTCTGCCCTTAGGCTCCTGGGATACACATCAAACATCTCAGGGGGCTTCAGGACAGTATCTCACACAAATTGCATGCACACACCTCAACGGGTGATTAGGAAGTGGCATCTGGCTCTTGAATCCAAGATGGCGGCATAAGAAAAGAAACGCTACAAAGGCTTTGAGAGCCAGGAAGATAGCACTAGACTTCATGAATGGGTAAGTGCGTGTTTTTTAAAAAAAGTCAGCAGGCACAGTACTTGATCCCTTATTGCCCGGGGGCCCCATGAGCTGTCAGTCCACCCCCGCTTTGTACACAGTTGCACAGTCAATCCGTTGCCATAAGACTGGAAGAGCACAATTGTTTAAAACGTCTTTATATACTGAAGTATTATCAGTACCCTTCATGGGATACACCTGACCTCAATCATTTGGAGGGATGTCCACATACTTTCCGTCATATAGTTGGCATGATGGTCAGGTGTCCACAAGTCTGTGGCCATTCAATGTATTCTTTGAGCGCATTACAATTATAGGTAACTTTTCCAATTATGAACTTTATATCAAACACACAAACAGGAGAGAAGAGCGCACAGGATCTGGTGTGATACCCCTTAATTTATGATAAAAACTAGATACAAATGTACTCACAAGAAAAAAGGAATTAGAGCTTATCAATCATACACTATATTGGCAAAGGTATCGGGCCGCCGGACTTTCCACACACATGACCTTTAATGGCCTTCCAGTCTTAGTCCGTAGGGTTCAATATTGAGTTGGCCCCGCCCTTTCCACGCACATGACCTTCAATGGCCTTCCAGTCTTAGTCCGTAGGGTTCAACATTGAGTTGGCCCCGCCCTTTCCACACACATGACCTTTAATGGCCTCCCAGTCTTAGTCCGTAGGGTTCAATATTGAATTGGCCCCGCCCTTTGCAGCTATAACAGCTTCAACTCTTCTGGGAAGGCCGTCCACAAGGTTTAGGAGGGTGTCTATGGGAAGGTTGGACCATTCTTCCAGAAGCACATTTGTCAGGTCAGGCACTGATGTCGGGGGAGGAGGCCTGGCTCGCAGTCTCCGCTCTAATTCATCCCAAAGGTGTTCTATGGGGTTGAGGTCAGGACTCTGTGCAGGACAGTCAAGTTCCTCCACCCCAAACTGGCTCCTCCATGTCTTTATGGACCTTGCTTTGTGCACTGGTGTGTAGTCATGTTGGAACAGGAAGGGGCCATCCCCAAACTCCTCCCACAAAGTTTGGAGCATGAAATTGTTCAAAATGTCTTGATATGCTGATGTCTTAAGAGTTTCCTTCGCTGGAACTAGAAGGCTAAGCCCAACCCCTGAAAAACAACCCCACACCATAATCCCCCCTCCACAAAACTTTACACTTGGCACAATGCAGTCAGGTAAGTACCCTTCTCCCGGCAACCGCCAAACCCAGACACGTCCATCGGATCGCCAGACAGAGAAGCGTGATTGGTCACTCCAGAGAACACGTCTCCATTGCTCCAGAGTCCAGTGGCAGCGTGCTTTACACCATGGCATCTGATGGTTTGCATTGCACTTGGTGATGTAAGCTTGGATGCAGCTGCTCGGCCATGGAAACCCATTCCATGAAGCTCTCTACGCACTGTTGTTGGGCTAATCTAAAGGCCTCACCAAGTTTGGAGGTCTTTAGCTATTGACTCTGCAGACAGTTGGTGACTTCTGCGCACTGTGCGCTTCAGCATGCGCTGACCCCGCCCTGTCATGTGACGTGGCCTACCACTTGGTGGCTGAGTTGCTGTTGTTCCCAGTTGCTTCCACTTTGTTATAATCCCACTAACAGTTGAGCGTGGAATATTTAGTAGCCAGGAAATGTCCCGGATGGACTTATTGCACAGGTGGCCACCTATCACGGGACCACGCTTGGAGTCACTGAGCTCCTGAGAGCGACCCATTCTTTCACCAATGTTTGTAGAAGCCGTCTGCATGCCTAGGGGCTTGATTGTATACACCTGTGTCCATGGAGGGGATTGGAACACCTGAATCACATGATATGGAGGGGATTGGAACACCTGAATCACATGATTTGGAGGGGATTGGAACACCTGAATCACATGATTTGGAGGGGATTGGAACACCTGAATCACATGATATGGAGGGGATTGGAACACCTGAATCACATGATTTGGAGGGGATTGGAACACCTGAATCACATGATTTGGAGGGCGTGGCCAATACTTTGTACAATATAGTATATCCTCCCACCACCGTACTGTGCACCAAAATCCTCTCACCGCCCTTGATAGGAGCTGCAGCTGACAGTGTGGATATGGCAGCAGGCCTGGACCGAAAGCAGTCACCTCTGTGCTTGATCTCATGCATGCACAAGAAACTGTGCTTGGGATGATGTGATGCGAGCATTTGGCGGCTGATGGGGTGTATGAGCTGTTGCTGTGACACCATGTTTTAGAGGGTGTAGCCTCCTTTATTAAGTCCCCAACATGTTTTGAAGGGTGTAGCCTCCTTTGTCAAGTCCCCAACATGTTTCAGAGGGCGTAGCCTCCTTTATCAAATCCCCGACATGTTTTGGGGGCGTAGCCTCCTTTATCCAATCCCCAACATACTGTTGAGGGTGTGGCTTCCTTTATCAAGTCTTCAACATATTTCAGAGGGCGTAGCCTCCTTTTTCCAATCCCCAACATGCTGTTGAGGGTGTGGCTTCCTTTATCAAGTCCTCAACATATTTCAGAGGGCATAGCCTCCTTTATCCAATCCCCAACATGCTTTTGAGGATGTAGCCTACTTTATCAAGTCTCCAACATGTTTTGAAGGGCGTAGCCTCCTTTATCATGTCCCCAACATGTTTCGGAGGGCGTAGCCTTCTTTGTGAAGTCCCAAGAACTGCTGCTGCTCAACTTTATCTCAACAGTTGTTCAGACTGGATGCTGACTGCACACCTGTGAACATATTTATAATTTAGCAATGCAAGGTAGTGAAAATTTGAAAGGAAAAGGATAGAGAGACCATTAAATGTAGAGTAATATCTCAACTAGGCTAATTTTAAAAACCTATAAATCTCCTTTAGATCTACAAAAAGCTATCTGATGCAATCACCTGCCTGACTGGGTACAAATCACTTGGATTGGATAGGTGGCATAGGACATTGCACCGCTACATCTGAGATTGCACAGAAATTGCACAGATTTTAAGGTTTAGATTTTAAAACAAAAAAAAAATCTTTTTTCAGCCAAGCTTCACTTTGGATCAGCTTTTTATTAGGCCACGCTACGAAGAACTAATTCCACGGCTGATCTCTGGTGACAACCTCTTAGGAAATTCATTTTATTTGCTTTATGAGAAATCTTCAGAGATCGGTTTTAATTACCTATTAACCCTTTCAGAATCTTGGTGAGTGCCGCATAACGGGGGATGGACAAAAACAGCCGGATGGTACTCAGTGAGCCCAGGCTGTCCTGTGTGGTGATTGGGGGGTGTCTGGGAGGATGCACGCCTGCGCTGTGCGGTGATGGGGGGGTGTCTGGGAGGATGCACGCCTGCGCTGTGTGGTGATGGGGGGGTGTCTGGGAGGATGCACGCCTGCGCTGTGCGGTGATTGGGGGGGGGTGTCTGGGAGGATGCACGCCTGCGCTGTGTGGTGATTGGGGGGTGTCTGGAAGGATGTATGCTTCTGTTGTGCGGTGATGGGGGGGGTCTGGGAGGATGCACGCCTGCGCTGTGCGGTGATGGGGGGGTGTCTGGGAGGATGCCCGCCTGCGCTGTGTGGTGATGGGGGGGTGTCTGGGAGGATGCACGCCTGCACTGTGCGGTGATGGGGGGGTGTCTGGGAGGATGCACGCCTGCGCTGTGTGGTGATTGGGGGGTGTCTGGGAGGATGCACGCCTGCGCTGTGCGGTGATGGGGGGGTGTCTGGGAGGATGCACGCCTGCGCTGTGCGGTGATGGGGGGGTGTCTGGGAGGATGCACGCCTGCGCTGTGCGGTGATGGGGGGGGGTCTGGGAGGATGCACGCCTGCGCTGTGCGGTGATGGGGGGGTGTCTGGGAGGATGCACGCCTGCGCTGTGCGGTGATGGGGGGGTGTCTGGGAGGATGCACGCTTGCGCTGTGTGGTGATGGGGGGGCGTCTGGGAGGATGCACGCCTGCGCTGTGCGGTGATGGGGGGGTGTATGGAAGGATGCACGCCTGCGCTGTGCGGTGATGGGGGGGTGTCTGGGAGGATGCACGCCTGCGCTGTGCGGTGATGGGGGGGTGTCTGGGAGGATGCACGCCTGCGCTGTGCGGTGATGGGGGGGTGTCTGGGAGGATGCACGCCTGCGCTGTGTGGTGATGGGGGGGCGTCTGGGAGGATGCACGCTTGCGCTGTGTGGTGATTGGGGGGGTGTCTGGGAGGATGCACGCCTGTGCTGTGTGGTAATGGGGGGGGTGTCTGGGAGGATGCACGCCTGCGCTGTGCGGTGATGGGGAGGGGGGGGTGTCTGGGAGGATGCACGCCTGCGCTGTGTGGTGATGGGGAGGGGGGGTGTCTGGGAGGATGCACGCCTGCGCTGTGCGGTGATGGGGAGGGGGGGGTGTCTGGGAGGATGCACGCCTGCGCTATGTGGTGATGGGGGGGGGTGTCTGGGAGGATGCACGCCTGTGCTATGTGGTGATGGGGGGGTGTCTGGGAGGATGCACGCCTGCGCTGTGTGGTGATGGGGGGGTGTCTGGGAGGATGCACGCCTGCGCTGTGTGGTGATGGGGGGGTGTCTGGGAGGATGCACGCCTGCGCTGTGCGGTGATGGGGGGGGTGTCTGGGAGGATGGACGCCTGCGCTGTGTGGTGATGGGGGGGTGTCTGGGAGGATGCACGCCTGCGCTGTGCGGTGATGGGGGGGGTGTCTGGGAGGATGCACGCCGGCGCTGTGTGGTGATGGGGGGGTGTCTGGGAGGATGTATGCTTGTGTTGTGCGGTGATGGGGGGCGTCTGGGAGGATGCATACCTGCATTTCCCAATCTATTCTTGCTTGGAGGGAGGGGTCTTATGTTGCTGGGGGGGTCAATTGTTTCTGGGAGGGATCTACTGTTGAGGGAGAGGTCCATTGATGCTGGCTGCTGGGGAATCTATTGATTTTTGTGTTGCGGTCTATGGTTTCTGGGGAGATCTACTGTTGCTGGTGTGAAATCTGTTGCAGGGGCGGACTGACAACTCAGGTAAGGGGCCCCCAGGCAATATGGGATCATGGGGCCCCTGTGTCCTTGCCCAAACTCAAAAAAGCCTATGAAAAAGGTACCAGGGGCATCTCATGGGGCCCCCTACTGACCTCAGGCAGTGCCCGAGTTTCCAAATGGTCAGTCCACCCCTGATCTGTTGCTTAGACGGAGAGGTCTTATGTTGCTGGGGGGTCAGTTGTTTTTGGGAGGGATCTACTGTTGAGAGAGGTCTATTGATACTGGCTGCTGGGAGATTTATTGTCACTGGAGGGGATCTATTTTTGTGTGGGGGTCTATAGTTGGTGTGGAGGTCTACTGTTGCTGGTGTGAAATCTATTGTTGCTTGGAGGGAGGGGTCTTATGTTGCTGGGGGGTCTTATGTTGCTGGGGGGTCTTATGTTGCTTGGGGGTCCATTGTTTCTGGGAGGGATCTACTGTTGAGGGAGAGGTCCATTGATGCTGGCTGTTGGAAGATCTATTGTTGCTGGAGGGGATTGATTTTTGTGTAGGGGGTCTAAGGTTGCTGGGGAGGTCTACTGTTGCTGGAGTGAAATCTATTGTTGCTTGGAGGGAGGGGTCTTATGTTGCTGGGGGGTCTTATGTTGCTTGGGGGTCCATTGTTTCTGGGAGGGATCTACTGTTGAGGGAGAGGTATATTGATGCGGGCTGCTGGGGGATCTATTGTTGCTGGAGGGGATTGATTTTTGTGTAGGGGGTCTAAGGTTGCTGGGGAGGTCTCCTGTTGCTGGTGTGAAATCTATTGTTGCTTGGAGGGAGGGGTCTTATGTTGCTGGGGTGTCAGTTGTTTTTGGGAGGGATCTACTGTTAACAGAGGTCTATTGATACTGGCTGCTGGGAGATCTATTGTCACTGGAGGGGATCTATTTTTGTGTGGGGGTCTATAGCTGGTGTGGAGGTCTACTGTTGCTGGAGTGAAATCTATTGTTGCTTGGAGGGAGGGGTCTTATGTTGCTGGGGGGTCTTATGTTGCTTGGGGGTCAATTTTTTCTGGGAGGGATCTACTGTTGAGGGAGAGGTCCATTGATGCGGGCTGCTGGGGGATCTATTGTTGCTGGAGGGGATTGATTTTTGTGTAGGGGGTCTAAGGTTGATGGGGAGGTCTACTGTTGCTGGAGTGAAATCTATTGTTGCTTGGAGGGAGGGGTCTTATGTTGCTGGGGGGTCCATTGTTTCTGGGAGGGATCTACTGCTGAGGGAGAGGTCCATTGATGCTGGCTGTTGGAAGATCTATTGTTGCTGGAGGGGATTGATTTTTGTGTAGGGGGTCTAAGGTTGCTGGGGAGGTCTACTGTTGCTGGAGTGAAATCTATTGTTGCTTGGAGGGAGGGGTCTTATGTTGCTGGGGGGTCTTATGTTGCTTGGGGGTCAATTTTTTCTGGGAGGGATCTACTGTTGAGAGAGAGGTCCATTGATGCTGGCTGTTGGGGGATCTATTGTTGCTGGAGGGGATTGATTTTTGTGTAGGGGGTCTAAGGTTGATGGGGAGGTCTACTGTTGCTGGAGTGAAATCTATTGTTGCTTGGAGGGAGGGGTCTTATGTTGCTGGGGGGTCCATTGTTTCTGGGAGGGATCTACTGCTGAGGGAGAGGTCCATTGATGCTGGCTGTTGGAAGATCTATTGTTGCTGGAGGGGATTGATTTTTGTGTAGGGGGTCTAAGGTTGCTGGGGAGGTCTACTGTTGCTGGAGTGAAATCTATTGTTGCTTGGAGGGAGGGGTCTTATGTTGCTGGGGGGTCTTATGTTGCTTGGGGGTCCATTGTTTCTGGGAGGGATCTACTGTTGAGGGAGAGGTCCATTGATTCTGGCTGCTGGGGATCTATTGTTGCTGGAGGGGATTGATTTTTGTGTAGGGGGTCTAAGGTTGCTGGGGAGGTCTACTGTTGCTGGTGTGAAATCTATTGTTGCTTGGAGGGAGGGGTCTTATGTTGCTGGGGTGTCAGTTGTTTTTGGGAGGGATCTACTGTTAAGAGAGGTCTATTGATACTGGCTGCTGGGAGATTTATTGTCACTGGAGGGGATATATTTTTGTGTGGGGGTCTATAGTTGGTGTGGAGGTCTACTGTTGCTGGTGTGAAATCTATTGTTGCTTGGAGGGAGGGGTCTTATGTTGCTGGGGGGTCTTATGTTGCTTGGGGGTCCATTGTTTCTGGGAGGGATCTACTGCTGAGGGAGAGGTCCATTGATGCTGGCTGTTGGAAGATCTATTGTTGCTGGAGGGGATTGATTTTGTGTAGGGGGTCTAAGGTTGATGGGGAGGTCTACTGTTGCTGGAGTGAAATCTCTTGTTGCTTGGAGGGAGGGGTCTTATGTTGCTGGGGGGTCTTATGTTGCTTGGGGGTCAGTTGTTTTTGGGAGGGATCTACTGTTAACAGAGGTCTATTGATACTGGCTGCTGGGAGATCTATTGTCACTGGAGGGGATCTATTTTTGTGTGGGGGTCTATAGTTGGTGTGGAGGTCTACTGTTGCTGGAGTGAAATCTATTGTTGCTTGGAGGGAGGGGTCTCATGTTGCTGGGGGGTCTTATGTTGCTTGGGGGTCCATTGTTTCTGGGAGGGACCTACTGTTGAGGGAGAGGTCCATTGATTCTGGCTGCTGGGGATCTATTGTTGCTGGAGGGGATTGATTTTTGTGTAGGGGGTCTAAGGTTGCTGGGGAGGTCTACTGTTGCTGGTGTGAAATCTATTGTTGCTTGGAGGGAGGGGTCTCATGTTGCTGGGGGTCAATCATCGCTGTATAGGTAGCGTTAGGGCAGCGCTCCCCAGACGCCGCGTTCTTCGTGTCATTTCTATCCGTCTGCCATATGTGAGAGCGCTGGCCTAACTCCTGGCAGGTACAGTAATTATTACAAAGGCCATTCCCTGTAGACCTGAGACAGTTACAGAGGGTCCCGAGGGAGCTCCGTGCTGCACAGTGCGCATCTCCATTCCTCCTTTCCGGGAGAAGAAGAAGATATTTGTCAGAACGGCGAGCGAGGAGCCGCAGGAAACTTGGGAGGAAAACTACTTTCCATCTCCCCGTCCGGAGCCAACATGGGCAATGTAAGCGATTTGTAGCTTCTTCTGTAGCCGGGACTCCGGGATGGGGAATAGATCCGTCTATACCTGGCCTGCTGGGGTCGGAGGAGTCTGACCTGACTGGTTGGGACGAAGGTGGAAGGGAGCGACCGCCGAAGCAAAGGAGTAACAATGGTGTCCGTTTCCTGATCTGCGGTCTTTAGATTTGCAAAATGTTTTCATTGAACTCTTCCGTTTTGTCAGTTTTGTTATTTTAGCTTTGTTTCGCTTTCTATTAGGCGGCGTTTGTGCTGCCGCCGTGTGTAGAGGATGCAGTTGTGTGTTCGTGGATGCAGGGCTGATGTTAGGAACCACGGGGCCCCATACAGCCAACCTCATAGGGCCCTGCCCCCCCCCCAAGGAAAAAAACTGTTTACTATGCTTCAGTTTTAATGAATGGTGATCGGTACTGACCGCTCATTGTGTTCATTCAGGAAAGGAAGGGGTTGGTAAATGTGACATTTACTGGACAGGTCCCCTGCTCTCCATCCTGAAGGATCCTATTGAGAGGATTGAAACCGGCAGCACTGCGGGGGTGGGGAACACAGGGGGGCCTGGGCAACTGAGGGTAACTGTTGGGGTAACAGTGACATCTGTGAGGGTAACAGTTGGGGTAACAGTGACATCTGGGAGGGTAACAGTTGGGGTAACAGTGACATCTGTGATGGTAACAGTTGGGGTAACAGGAGCATCTGGGAGGGTAACAGTTGGGGTAACAGTGGCATCTGGGAGGGTAACAGTTGGGGTAACAGTGGCATCTGGGAGGGTAACAGTTGGGGTAACAGTGGCATCTGCAAGGGTAACAGTTGGGGTAACAGTGGCATCTGTGAGGGTAACAGTTGGGGTAACAGTGACATCTGCGAGGGTAACAGTTGGGGTAACAGTGGCATCTGCAAGGGTAAGTTGGGGTTACAGTAGCATCTGCGAGGGTAACAGTGGAGGTTACAGTGGCATCTGCTAGGGTAACAATTGGGGTAACAATGGCATCTGTGAGGGTAACAGCGGAGGTTACAGTGGCATCTGCTAGGGTAACAATTTGGGTAACAGTGGTATCTGTGAGGGTAACAGTTGGGGTAACAATGGCATCTGTAAGGGTAACAGTTGAGGTAACAGTGATATCTATGAGGGTAACAGTTGGGGTAACAGTGGCATCTGGGAGGGTAACAGTTGGGGTAACAGTGACACCTGCGAGGGTAACAATTGGGATCACAATGGCATTTGAAAGGGTAACAGTTGGGGTAACAGTGGCATCTGGGAGGGTAACAGTTGGGGTAACAGTGGCATCTGGGAGGGTAACAGTTGGGGTAACAGTGACATCTGGGAGGGTAACAGTTGGGGTAACAGTGGCATCTGTGAGGGTAACAGTTGGGGTAACAGTGACATCTGTGAGGGTAACAGTTGGGGTAACAGTGACATCTGTGAGGGTAACAGTTGGGGTAACAGTGACATCTGTGAGGGTAACAGTTGGGGTAACAGTTGGGGTAACAGTGGCATCTGCGAGGGTAACAGTTGGGGTAACAGTGGCATCTGTGAGGGTAACAGTTGGGGTAACAGTGGCATCTGTGAGGGTAACAGTTGGGGTAACAGTTGGGGTAACAGTTGGGGTAACAGTGGCATCTGTGAGGGTAACAGTTGGGGTAACAGTTGGGGTAACAGTGGCATCTGCAAGGGTAACAGTGGAGGGGAGAAGGATAGGGATAGAGAGAAAAGGAACACATCACTGCGCAGCTTCTCCTTTCACTGTCCAATCACAGGCTGGGGGTGGGTCCAGGATGCTCTGGGCTCAGAGAAAGTGGGTTAATTGCTGATGGCCATCAGAATGACGACATTTAGTGGCTGAATAAGGTATTGCAGGGAAAACTCTGGATTGTGAATATTGCTGCAAAAGCTGGTTTAGTTATTTTTTTATCTTTTTTGATATGTTTTGGCTGATCTTCTGCTTTTAAAGTTCCGCAGATACTAGGTAGGGAAATCGGCAGAAAGACATTTTCTGGACACCCTCCCCTCCACCTGGCGACACCAACCATGGGGCTCCTAGGGCCGCAGGTGGGAGCATGGGGCTCCAGAAGCATGGGGGGGGGGGGCATGCACAGGGGAAAGGGGTGCAACAAATGTACCGGGGGTGCGTCTCCTTTTCATTGTCCAATCACAGGATGGGGGTGGGTCCAGGAAGGGCTCAGAGGAAGTAGGTTGAGTGATGAAGGCCATCTGACTGAGGACATCTAGTGGCTGCAAAATAGTACTGCAGGAGAATCTCTAGATTGTGCCTATTGGGAGGCTAGTTTATTATTTTTATCTTTTTTTAATTTTTATTTTTTTCTTGGCTGGGTTTCTGCTTGTAAAGCGCTGCAACCCAATCAGATGACAGTTTACACCCATCGCCGAGGGATGGTTGCTGATTGGTCGGGGGACTCGCCCAATTTTCGCACCGCTTTGATGAAACTGCATCGTTTTCGCATTTCCTCTCCGTTAATAATATATAACCCGATTCCGTGTCCCGAAGATGTCCAGTACATTCACCGCCGTGACCTCATCTCTGGGGCGATCGATCCTCCTACTGAGAGCTGCGTGACTTTAAATTATTAAGTCTGGAGACTCCCTGACACCCTGTGCGTTCCATGGTGGCGGGGGAGGGGAGGGTCCTCGCTCCTTCCTTACCTGCATCTCCGGCATCCACAGGTGAGAGCAGAGCTGCAGGCGCTCCAACAGCTTCCAGGAGGTACCCTTCCCCTCCCCCCATCCCTCTTCCTAGATTTCCTTACCATCCATTGAATTATTCGTCTTCGGGTCGCATTGAGTCGCTCACTCACCTCTCTCGGTTTACGTTTCTATAAGGTTCCTCCATCGCTCTTTTAGGATTTCTTTGCTGTCCGTCGAATGATTCTCCCCCCCCCCCCCCCCCCAAAGCTGCGTGAACTCGATATTTGTTAGAGATTTGTAACCGCAGTCCTTTGGGATGAGGATCCGCACATCTCAGCCTATCACAGCCCAGGATGGAGGGGGATACGGTGCTGCTTCTGTTTGATCGTTCTTGGCACTGTTGCCCTTTTTTTTTAGTTTTGTGCTAGTGGAGTGTTGTGTTGGTTGGATTGTTTGTATTGTTAGAGGTGTTACCGCCCCCCTTTATAATGTCCCATAGAAATTACTTACCACTTTGTATTTGGGGGGGGGGGGAGGGGGTGCATGACACAACATTCATTCATTCAACCTGCATTCATTCCTATATATATATCTCCATTTTTATGGTACCCACATACTGTACATTGCAACCATTGGGCCATTCACTGAAAAGGTTTCTTTTTTGTGGCTTTGAACCTTTGCCATTTGCTGCTACATTGAAACAATGTAACAGATGGTCGGTTTTTCCAATATTTCGCCATTTTTGGTATCATGGAAGTGCTGGAATGGGGAAAAAAAGATCTTCATTTTAAAGCATGGGACTCCAAATTATGGCCTGGGGGGGTGGGGGGTGTTAGGGGGGTACATGTGGCCTATTGCAAGATTTTATCCAGCTCGCAGCTAATGTGCACAGTCTCTGCTCTAAATGAGGATTCTGATATAAGGGGGGACTGTGCTATGGACTCTGATATATATTGAGGGCTCTGATATTAGGGGTTATTCTGGTGGGAACTTTCATGTAAGGGGGGAGTCTGGTGGGCACCCTGATGTAAGGTGGGAGTCTGATGGGGACCCTGATGTAAGGGGGGAGTCTGAAAGGGACCCTGATGTAAGGTGGGAGTCTGATGGGGACCCTGATGTAAGGTGGGAGTCTGATGGGGACCCTGATGTAAGGTGGGAGTCTGATGGGGACCCTGATGTAAGGTGGGAGTCTGATGGGGACCCTGATGTAAGGTGGGCATCTGATGGGGACCCTGATGTAAGGTGTTAGTCTGATGGGGACCCTGATGTAAGGTTGGAGTCTGATGGGGACCCGGATGTAAGGTTGGAGTCTGATGGGGACCCTGATGTAAGGTGGGAGTTTGATGGGGACCCTGATGTAAGGGGGGAATCTGAAAGGGACCCTGATGTAAGGTTTTAGTCTGATGGGGACCCTGATGTAAGGTTGGAGTCTGATGGGGACCCGGATGTAAGGGGGGAGTCTGATGTAAGGTGGGAGTCTGATGGGGACCCTGATGTAAGGTGGGAGTCTGATGGGGACCCTGATGTAAGGGGGGAATCTGAAAGGGACCCTGATGTAAGGTTTGAGTATGATGGGGACCCTGATGTAAGGGGGCAGTCTGATGGGGACCCTGATGTAAGGTGGGAGTCTGATTGGGATTCTGATGTAAGGTGGGATTCTGATGGGGACCTTTATGTGAGGACTTTCTTTGATGTGGACACCTGAAGTAAGGTGAGAGTCTGATGGGGACCCGGATGTAAGGTTTGATTATGATGGGGACCCTGATGTAAGGTTGGAGTCTGATGGGGAACCGGATGTAAGGTTGGAGTCTGATGGGGACCCTGATATAAGGTGGGAGTCTGAAAGGGACCCTGATGTAAGGTTTGATTATGATGGGGACCCTGATGTAAGGTTGGAGTCTGATGGGGACCCTGATGTAAGGTTGGAGTCTGATGGGGATTCTGATGTAAGGTGGGATTCTGATGGGGACCTTTATGTGAGGACTTTCTCTGATGGGGACACCTGATGTAAGGTTGGAGTCTGATGGGGACCTTTTTGTGAGGACTTTCTCTGATGGGGACCCTGATGTAAGGTTTGAGTATGATGGGGACCCTGATGTAAGGTTGGAGTCTGATGGGGACCCTGATGTAAGGTGGGAGTCTGATGGGGACCCTGATGTAAGGGGGGAATCTGAAAGGGACCCTGATGTAAGATTTGAGTATGATGGGGATTCTGATGTAAGGGGGGATTCTGATGGGGACCTTTATGTGACGACTTTCTCTGATGTGGACACCTGATGTAAGGTGAGAGTCTGATGGGGACCCGGATGTAAAGTTGGAGTCTGATGGGGACCCGGATGTAAGGTTGGAGTCTGATGGGGACCCTGATGTAAGGTTTGATTATGATGGGGACCCTGATGTAAGGTTGGAGTCTGATGGGGATTCTGATGTAAGGTGGGATTCTGATGGGGACCTTTATGTGAGGACTTTCTCTGATGGGGACACCTGATGTAAGGTTGGAGTCTGATGGGGACCTTTTTGTGAGGACTTTCTCTGATGGGGACCCTGATGTAAGGTTTGATTATGATGGGGACCCTGATGTAAGGTTGGAGTCTGATGGGGACCCTGATGTAAGGTTGGAGTCTGAAAGGGACCCTGATGTAAGGGGGGATTCTGATGGGGACCCTGATGTAAGGTGGGAGTCTGAAAGGGACCCTGATGTAAGGGGGGATTCTGATGGGGACCTTTATGTAAGGACTGTCTCTGATGGGGACCTGATGTAATGTGGGAGTCTGATGGGGATCCTGAGGTAAGGTTGGAGTCTGATGGGGACCCTGATGTAAGGTTGGAGTCTGATGGGGACCCTGATGTAAGGGGGGATTCCGATGGGGACCTTTATGTAAGGACTGTCTCTGATGGGGACCCTGATGTAAGGTTGGAGTCTGATGGGGACCCTGATGTAAGGGGGGATTCCGATGGGGACCTTTATGTAAGGACTGTCTCTGATGGGGATCCTGAGGTAAGGTTGGAGTCTGACGGGGACCCTGATGTAAGGTTGGAGTCTGATGGGGACCCTGATGTAAGGTTGGAGTCTGATGGGGACCCTGATGTAAGGTTGGAGTCTGATGGGGACCCTGATGTAAGGTTGGAGTCTGCTGGGGACCCTGATGTAAGGGGGGAGTCTGATGGGGACCCTGATGTAAGGTTGGAGTCTGATGGGGACCCTGATGTAAGGCGGGAGTCTGACGGGGACCCTGATGTAAGGCGGGAGTCTGACGGGGACCCTGATGTAAGGTTGGAGTCTGATGGGGACCCTGATGTAAGGTTGGAGTCTGATGGGGACCCTGATGTAAGGTTGGAGTCTGATGGGGACCCTGATGTAAGGTGGGAGTCTGATGGGGATTCTGTTTCTAGCAGCAGTCCTGCTCCTGAACCCATACGGTTTTATGGTTCTTCATACACCGATACTCTCTGGGGCAGGAAATGATTAAGTAGGCCACTGTTCATCATCCTGGATGTAGACTGCGGTTCTCTCTCTTGTGACGAAGGAAATGAGGTTAATGAGGTTAGTTGTAGGCCTCCGTCTCCCTCTGTCGCTCCTCTGGTGTCTCGCTGGTTGTGTCTGTGAAGGTTCTCAGTTATCCGGGTCATGGGATGTCTAGTAGTTGTGGGTCACATGATTCAACTGGACTTCTGTAATATTGAAGACATTTGTAACTTCTCCACGACTTCTTCACTTCAACTGAGTGTCAGGAAGATGCCCCAACATTTATACCCACATGCAGGGGCGGACTGACAACTCAAGGGGCCCCCGGGCAATAGGGGATCATGGGGCCCCTGTGTCATCACCCACACTCAGAAAAGTCTATGAAAAAGGTACCAGGGCCATCTCGTGGGGCCCCCTACTGACCCCGGGCCCTCGGGCAGTGCCCGAGTTTCCAAATGGTCAGTCCGCCCCTGCGCACATGGGTAGGACAGGTACCTCAAAGTGGAATTCTAGTTTAAGAAACAAGCTTAGTGAATTCTATGTGAGGAAAACCTATGTGCTAAATGCATAAAAAAACAACAAGTGAAATGTATCCGAATCAAACACTGCTGCCACCTTCTAATAAATCATATCCACAATAAATGAGCCCTAAAGTGATTCAGTGGCTCTGTGAACAAAAATCAATCTTTAAATTGACAAATGATAAACTTCATAAAACACCGGTATAATTAAAGTCCATAAATTCATTCCAATGTGATAGTCTTCTATTTACTTCCCAAAACCGAAATCGCCACGTGTTAAATAAAACCGTTCCCCCTTCTTGGGTGTGCACTCACCAAATATCCATGCCTCCCAATCTCATGGTCGGCATATATCGCTTTTAACATCTCCAAATGGGAAGGGAATGTGACAATATCAGCAAATCCACAATCCTCCTCGCTCCTCTCCTCCAGATGCAATGGTGATGAAAAAGTAACGTATTTTTCTCTCCATAAACGCGCCTAGAGGAGGAAAACAAAAAAAAAATATTCTGAACCAATGGACTGCAGACATAGTACAGGAGATGACCAGAGACTGCCGACACAGTACAGGGGATGACCAGAGACTGCGGACACAGTACAGGAGATGACCAGAGACTGCGGACATAGTACAGGAGATGACCAGAGACTGCGGACACAGTACAGGAGATGACCAGAGACTGCGGACACAGTACAGGAGATGACCAGAGACTGCGGACACAGTACAGGAGATGACCAGAGACTGCGGACACAGTACAGGGGATGACCAGAGACTGCGGACACGGTACAGGAGATGACCAGAGACTGCGGACACAGTACAGGGGATGACCAGAGACTGCGGACACGGTACAGGAAATGACCAGAGACTGCGGACACAGTACAGGAGATGACCAGAGACTGCAGACATAGTACAGGAGATGACTAGAGACTGCGGACACAGTACAGGAGATGACCAGAGACTGCGGACACGGTACAGGAGATGACCAGAGACTGCGGACATAGTACAGGGGATGACCAGAGACTGCGGACACGGTACAGGAGATGACCAGAGACTGCGGACACAGTACAGGAGATGACCAGAGACTGCAGACATAGTACAGGAGATGACTAGAGACTGCGGACACAGTACAGGAGATGACCAGAGACTGCGGACATAGTACAGGGGATGACCAGAGACTGCGGACACGGTACAGGAGATGACCAGAGACTGCGGACACAGTACAGGAGATGACCAGAGACTGCAGACATAGTACAGGAGATGACTAGAGACTGCGGACACAGTACAGGAGATGACTAGAGACTGCGGACACAGTACAGGAGATGACCAGAGACTGCAGACACAGTACAGGAGATGACCAGAGACTGCGGACATAAAACAGGAGATGACCAGAGACTGCGGACACAGTACAGGAGATGACCAGAGACTGCGGACACAGTACAGGAGATGACCAGAGACTGCGGACATAATACAGGAGATGACCAGAGACTGCGGACATAGTACAGGAGATGACCAGAGACTGCGGACACAGTACAGGAGATGACCAGAGACTGCGGACACAGGACAGGAGATGACCAGAGACTGCGGACACAGTACAGGAGATGACCAGAGACTGTGGACATAAAACAGGAGATGACCAGAGACTGCGGACATAATACAGGAGATGACCAGAGACTGCAGACATAGTACAGGAGATGACCAGAGACTGCGGACATAATACAGGAGATGACCAGAGACTGCGGACATAGTACAGGGGATGACCAGAGACTGCGGACACAGTACAGGAGATGACCAGAGACTGCGGACACAGTACAGGAGATGACCAGAGACTGCGGACATAGTACAGGAGATGACCAGAGACTGCGGACACAGTACAGGAGATGACCAGAGACTGCGGACACAGTACAGGAGATGACCAGAGACTGCGGACACAGTACAGGAGATGACCAGAGACTGCAGACACAGTACAGGAGATGACCAGAGACTGCGGACACAGTACAGGAGATGACCAGAGACTGCGGACACAGTACAGGAGATGACCAGAGACTGCAGACACAGTACAGGAGATGACCAGAGACTGCGGACACAGTACAGGAGATGACCAGAGACTGCGGACACAGTACAGGAGATGACCAGAGACTGCGGACATAGTACAGGAGATGACCAGAGACTGCGGACACAGTACAGGAGATGACCAGAGACTGCGGACACAGTACAGGAGATGACCAGAGACTGCGGACACAGTACAGGAGATGACCAGAGACTGCGGACACAGTACAGGGGATGACCAAGACTGCAGATCTTTGGGGAGCATGGGGGGGAAGCGGATACCCGAATTTGACAGGTACCCACTCCCATTTCCACAGAGTTGTCCTCCCTCCCCATCTTTTGGGACACGTGACAGGTCCATGAAGACTACGGGGCCATTCACAAAGCGCAGCACTTCTCGCACATGCGCAGTGGGCACCCGGCTGTGAAGCACTTCTCGCACATGCGCAGCACTTCTCGCACATGCGCAGTGGGCACCCGGCTAAAGATGCCGGTGTCAGGGAGAGAAGACGGTGAGGACACCGCTGGACCAAGGAACAGGTAGGACCGAGGAACAGGTTCTGCTGCACAAAAGAGCTGAGCGTCCGGCCCGGAATTCTAACATGGCGACCACAGGACTACCGGGCCGGCCGCTCCATATTCGCTCTTTAAGACGCACAGACATTTTCCCCCATTTTTTTGGGGGGAAAAAAGTGCATCTTATGGAGCGAAAAATATGGTAAAAACAAGAACTCCAATGGTGCAGTACAAATGGCACCTTTTAGTAAATGAATGCAGACAGCAACTCATAAGATCACCAATAAACACGCCTGTAGATGACATACTGTATGTGGTAGTGCAATAGACCACAAACAGTGCCGCCGGATCCCAAACAATGGCGCTCATGCGTTACTTCCAGTTCCAGTCCCAGACGTCACTTCCGGTCGCCGCACAGCCTCACCCTGACATGTTTCGTCACTTCCGACTTAGTCATAGAGATCCCTATGAGAGGAGCAAGGAGGATTGTGGATTTGCTGATATTTTCACATTCCCTTCCCATTTGGAGTTTTTCAAAGCGATATACGCCGACCATGAGAGTGGCAGACATGGAAATTTGGTGAGCGCACACCCAAGAAGGGGGAACGTTTTTTCTTGGAACACGTGGCGATTTCGGTTTTGGGAAGTAAATAGAAGACTATCACTGTCAGGGATCTCAAGGTCCGCCGCAGCGCACGGGTCTGCGCATGAGCGGAATACCAATGCGCACCAGCATGCAGGAGCTAAGACATAGGTGACCGCGGCAACGATTGCAGCCGCGCATGCGCACTCGCGCACACGCGCCAGGCACCAATGACCACGCAGGACGCACTATTTAAATCGACCCCTTGGAATGCTCAAATTGCCGTAAGGTCTTGTTCCTGTTGTTCCTGCTCGTTCTGTTCCTGAGATTGCCTTGTTGCCGACCTAGCCTGACCCTGATTGCTGTTGACCGTCTCCTGCCCTGACCCCTGACTTGTATTGACTTCTCTTCTGCCTGTTCCTGATTATCTGATTAGCCCCAAGTCCAATCTTTAACAAACTCGTGCAGACTCCATGTCGGAGATCGCCGCGCCGCTGGTCCCGGCGCAGGCGCAGTACACCTCCCTGTACGCGAGCGCCGGGACTTGGCCGACCGCGGCAATCAGGTTCGCGCATGCGCAGTAGTGACCGCGGGCGCGCGCCTGGCACCAATGACAGCGCAGGGCGGGATATTTAAACGGCCCTGAGCTGTCATTCAGTGCCTTTTGGTCTTTTGTATCCTGTGAACCTGTGAACCTGTCTGAAGTAAGTTGCTGACCCGGATTGTGCCCTGACCTTGCTGGTTTCTCCTGTTTTGACCCTTGCTTGCCTGACCTCTCTCCTGAATGCCCCCTATTGGATCTGACCTGCTGTTGCTGACCTGGCGTGTGACCCGACTATTCTCTGCCCGCTGCTCTGTACCGCACCGTCCCCATAGTTACCGACCCGGCTTGTATGACCCTGCTCCTGCTCAGCCATCCATCCATCCATCCATCCGTCCCTCTCTACGGGGTCTCCAGACCTCCTCATACCTGGCTCTCTCCCGTGGGAGCCCCTGGCGAATACCCCTACCACTGACGGGTGTCCTCAGTAGTCACGACCTGGTCCTAGGGTACTCCAAGTCCATCCCCACCATCAGGGGCCCTGGTGAACAAGTACCCTGGGGCTTAGACTCCGTGCGCTGGGAACACCCGACCAGTGGAGTGCTAGTGGTACCGCCGGGCGGTCCCTTACACTCCACCTCCGCAACATCGCCAAAATCCGCACGTTCCTAACCCCAGAAACCACCAAACAGCTCATCCACTCCCTCATCATATCACGACTCGACTACTGCAACTCCCTCCTCACTGGCCTGCCTCGCCGCTGGCTATCCCCGCTTCAGTCCATCCTGAATACGGCTGCCAGACTCATTCACCTTTCCAACCGCTCCATCTCCGCCACCCCCCTCTGCCAATCCCTCCACTGGCCTCCACTCAGTGTCCTCCACCCCCCTCTGCCAATCCCTCCACTGGCTTCCACTCAGTGTCCTCCACCCCCCTCTGCCAATCCCTCCACTCAGTGTCCTCCACCCCTCTCTGCCAATCCCTCCACTGGCTTCCACTCAGTGTCCTCCACCCCCCTCTGCCAATCCCTCCACTGGCTTCCGATTGCGCAACGGATCAAATTCAAAATCATAACACTGACGTACAAAGCCGTCCACCATACTGCCCCGAACTACATCACCGACCTAATATCCAAGTACCGCCCAACACGCACACTCCGCTCCTCACAAGACTTCCCTGGTCTCCTCCTCCCATGCCCGCCTCCAGGACTTCTCCAGGGCATCACCCATCCTCTGGAACTCCCTGCCCCAACCCATCAGATTATCACCTACTCTCCTCTCCTTTAGGCGCACCCTGAAACCCATCTCTTCAGGGAAGCCTACCCCACCCCCTGCTAACTTGCCGACCTCCTCCACTCTTCCTACCACTCCATCCCCCACAGCTATCTCCTCCTGTACCACCATCCCCTCCCTCCTAGATTGTAAGCTCGAAAGAGCAGGGCCCTCGATCCCCTCATGTTTTGCATTGTATTGGTATTGTTCTGTCACATGTTCTGTCCCCCTTTGTAATGTACAGCGCTGAGCGAACTATTGGCGCTTTATAAATACTGTATAATAATAATTATCTGACCTCCTGCTGCTGAACCTGGCCCGTGACCTGATTACTCTCTGCCTACTGCTCTGTACCGTTTCGCCTCCGCTGTTACCGACCTGGCCTGCCTGACTTCGCTATCTCTCCACGGTGTCATCCGTCCATCCATCCTGCACGGATCCATCCGCTACTGCCCAGATCTGCTCCGCCCCTTCACAGCAGGCTCTTATCCGCTACGTGCCACTGGCATTTACCTCTACCGCAGCTGGGTGTACTCGGGTCTCAGCCTGCTTCAAGTCCATCCCCACCATCAGGGGCTCTGGTGAATAAGCAGACTGAGGCTTAGACTCCGCGCTCTGGGGAATCCCGGCCTGTGGATCTCTAGAGTCACCGCCAGACGGTACCTGACAATCACGTCGGAATGAATTTATGGACTTTTACCAGTGAAGAAACAAGCTTCCCCAAGCTCTACTGCTGTATCCGGCGTATGAGGACAGGAGCTCGGTGCTCAGGCTCTGGTGTCCACTCCAAACAGATAATTCCAAGGATAATGGCCGGCAACTCGTTGACTCCTTATGACTGCTTTTTATTGGTTACCAAAACATGCGTAAAGTGCAACGCGTTTCGGCTAAAGAAGCCTTGTATGCTATTGAAGGAGCCGAGTAAAAGATGACAGCCAATCAGTGATTGCCTCCTGCCAGCACTCTCAATCGCCCCAATACAATTGCCAACAAAAAAGCCATCAATGCTGTTTAGCATACATTTGGGAATCAAGTGATTTCTCTTGTTCAGCTCATAGAGAGAGAGAGAAATCTATGTATGTATGCTTAGCTCTTGAGTCTTCTAGATTTGGTGCTTCTTTGTGCTTTCACTCCTTGAGTCCTATTCTGGGACTCAAAGCTACTTAAGAGTTCTATACATCATTCAAATTTCCTCCTATCCCTGCTAAATTGGCCGAAATGTGAGATATGGGTGGCCCTGTCAATATCACCCAACTTCCCCCTATCAGTCAACATTGACTATTTATAATCCTTGTGTTGCTAGCATTAGTATACAGGTAGGGAAGTATATTATATTTACTTGTTTTAAACTTTTTTTCTACATTTCTTGAGTTAGTTCCTGGTTTCTGGCCTAGGCAAATAAGCTCATACATTCCAAGAGTCCTCAATAAGGAAGGAGGAGTTTTCTTAGCTAAGTACACCCTCCTGCCTGCATGATGGTTTTCAAGACACAAATGCTACATCAGGGGTGTCAAACTGCTGGGCCTCCAGCTGTTGCAAAACTACAAGTCCCATCATGCCTCTACCTTTGGGAGTCATGCTTATAACTGTCAATCTTGCAATGCCTCATGGGACTTGTAGTCTGGCAACAGCAGGAGGGCCGCCAGTTTGACACCTGTGTGCTAGATGAATCATCTGCCCTTACCAGGGGCGGACTGACCATTTGAAAACTCGGGCACTGCCCGAGGGCCCGGGGTCAGTAGGGGCCCCATGAGATGCCCCTGGTACCTTTTTCATAGGTTCTTTTGAGTTTGGGCAAGGACACAGGGGCCCCATGATCCCCTTATTGCCTGGAGGCCCCATGAGTTGTCAGTCCGCCCCTGGCCCTTACTCAAGATGGTCACAACCGGGGGGGGGGGGGGGGTGTTTCAAAGTGATTTCTCAAAATAAAGCATGGAGACATGGACATATGGGGGAGTTTGGGTTAAATATTAACAATGAATTAAACAGTTTTTTTGGTTTGTGGTGCTCAGATGCTGTGAAGTTCCACTTTAACCACCTCAAAGGAGCCGGGTGGAAAGTTGTTGGTCAAACAGTGAGTACATCCTGTCAGAACCCATGGCTGTCTCCATACAAAAGCCTACAAAGGTGGATTCTCCATCTATGCTGTATATCAGGGTTGGAGTCAAGTGATTTCTTTCATACAGTCCATAGGCTGAATGAGCAAGGTCTTTCTGTGGTAGGCTAGCTCTGGACTCTTCCATCATTTGGTCTGGCACTCCTTTGTGTTTTCACTCAGAATAAAATTCAGAGGCCCCATCAAGTAGAGCCTTGCTACATCTGAACTCCCTTATCAGAGACAGTGGACTTGTTGAATTAGATCAGCCAATCTTTTCAATGCAGAGGAACCCTTACCTGTCTCAGGGAACCCCTGTTCAAAATGACTGTATCTACAACTCATGATATACTGGGGTGAAGGTAAGAGGGAAGATTGCTCCTTACACTTTGGGAAGAATTCCCACCTTATAGATAGATATAAAGATCAGTGGTGTCAGTGGGAACTTATCTGAGAGGCAGAAATTGCTCATTGCTCAAGGAACCCCCTAGCAACCTCTGGAGGAACCGTGGTTGAGAAACTCTGAATTAGATGTTTCCTTCATATTATTGAACTAATAGGTTTACATCCCAGTGCCTCTTAGAGAAATTGTTTGGTTTCCAAAAAAATTCCCTGACAGGGTTCAATTTTTTTAATTGATGTACACAGATATTCAATTTTATGAGCCGTGGAGTGCAAAAAACCCGAAGACACAAAAAAGTATTTATCCTTTCAAACTACTTTCATACAGAACTATAGGGAACAAGATCACTCTAAAAACTTTCCTAATGGTCACTATGATAGTTTGGTAACTCCAGTTCTGGGGCTCCTGAACACCCGGTAACACTGGTTCCTGAAAATGTCCATATGAGATGTTCACAGGTTCAGCAATTGTGGACAATTTGTTGTGTCGCACCCTCCTAGGTAGCTAGTGGGAGCTAGAGTTCAATTTTTAGTTAAGAAGGCTGAGTAGCAGGCTGGGTGTAATTTTTAGCAGGGTTAATGTCAGGTCAGGACTGAGAAGCTCTGCAAGTCAGTTCCCTGATATCTCCCTCTGCTCCGGAATCTTGGAAAAGATTCTAGAAGCATTTGGCGGGGTGAGGAGGGGATGGCCTGCACACTTTGGGCAATCCCCAATCAGGAGGCTTGGCATGGGGCCAGGGCAGCCCTTAAATGTGATAGAGCCTACTCAGAAGCAGGAGAGTTGAGTGGAAGATGGAGTGAGAAGGCTGAGATGCAGGAGCCTGGGAGAGGACCCAGTTAGAAAGGAGCCCACCTCCAGGCAGTGGTGCTAGAGAGATGGAAAGCTCAGACCACATCGGCCCCCAGAGTGAACACCATCTGTGCAGCAGGGAAAGAACAGCCCAGTGGAAGGCCTGAAAGCAGCTACCAACCCACCAGCTCATAGGAGAAGGTGTGAGTGAGTAATCCTACACCCCCTTGGCCAGTTAAGAGGAAAAGAACACTCTGGTGGGAAACCTAATTCACTTTTTACCCCGTACTGTTCACCTTAAAAAGCAGGCACTGGATCCCCTGTCCAGGGATTCCTTTAGACACCTGGATAGAAGAGGATTGTCTGAGGTACACCAGGAGAGGCTGGAGAGCTCTCCAAGAAGAGATTTTTGCTTTGGAAAGACTTGTACATAATTCCAGGAAGTTGTCTTCAGTTGCAGTTCACATGGGCATCCTATATACCCCTTAACCCCATCCAAGTTCAAATCCCCCTCATAAAATCCAAAAAAAACCAAGTTCAAGGATTGGTTACTGTCTTCTGAGTCTTTGAGAAATGCGTGTTGCCTGGCTGTGCAGGACCCAAATCTCTAAGGAGGTAGTGCTACAGGTGTATATATACGAAGTGCTACGTTCCTTTGTTTGTGGTCTCATTCCTTGTATTTGTATTCTTTGCAGAGTGTGGAACATCGGGTGCTCTCAAGGGATCCATCGGCAGATATGGAGCTAAAGCAGCCGGATTCAGGGATGTCCTCTCCGAACACCACCATGTCTACGCAGCCAGCCCACTTTGACATCGGATCGCCTACCAGTACCCTTTCTAATTATGACTCCTGTAACTCCAGCCAGTCCAGTGTAGGAGACAAGAAGCAGAGTCAGCATACAGGACCAAGTAAGTCCCACCGCTTCTGATTCTGAACTAACCTTCTCTGCCTTTAAGGCAAACCTGGGCTTTATACTTGCAGGGCAACTGGTGTGCTTTACCACCCCCCTCCTACACATATTCCCTTTTCCGTTGGTTCCTTGCTTCTTCAATCAGTACTTTAGTCACTCCAAGCCAAAGCTTACTGTCAGGGCTCCAGGTATGACCAGAGGGGTGTGGACTGACACAGGGAAACGCAGGCTTCAGATATGGTATAAACAATATAATTTATTAAGACTAACAATACAAAACGCAGTCCAAAACTAAACCTAAACACAGTGCAAACAAACCAAACCACCCACCGATAACAATACATACAATACAAAGAGTAGTCAGGCAGGCCGGGTCAGTAGCAAACGGGCAAACGGAGTACCAGGAACAGGCGGAGAGTGGTCGGGGTTCAAGCTGGGTTCAGTAACTCACGGGCAGCACGATGCAGAGGGTCAGGCAGAGAATGGTCAGGGTCACAAGCCAGGGATCAAACAGGAGAAGTCAGCAGAGGTCAGGATCAGGCAGGGTCGGCAACAAGTCAGGCAGAAACAGGAACAGTAACACAGGATACAAGATACAGGGGCCCATGGAAAAACACACACCAAGGCCCTGACTGTGAGTCTGGCCATTCCTTAACCTCCTTGGCGGTATTCCCGAGTGTAGCTCGGGGTAACATTTCAGTACCACAAACGGTAACCCCGAGCTACACTCGGGAATACCATGCGGCACTGCTCCGGCATTTGATCTTCACTTACCTTACCCTGCGCTCCCGCGATGTGTCCCCTGCAGCGTCCCCGGCCATCTCCTTCGGCCAATGCCGGCATCCGGCTTCTGTGTCCTGTCCCTGTGACGTCGGGACGTACGGGCGCCGCTGGCGGCGGGAAATCTAAAAATTTTAAAAAATGTCTTTTTTTTTACATTTTACATAGTAAAACATTGCTGTCTCAACCAATTTCACATACATCTTGTCCCTAATGCTTTGTCCGGCGCCCTGCCTGCATTTTGTCTGTTCTTTCTGCCAGGAAACTGAGAAATGTCCATGGCATCCAAAAAGTGTCCCTTTAGGTCAAAAGCGGTTTTAGACCGGCTAGAGAACAGCGATAGTAAATCAGAACCACTTGCAGAATTGAGTGATAATGATTGGTGGGGGAAATTCCTCATCAGACACTGAAAACGATTTTGTGACTTTGCTCAGCAATGTGCGAACTTGGCGCTCTATTTCACATTTCAGTGTTTTTGGTTTGATTATATTATTAGGCTTATTATTATTATATTATTATTTTTATGATTATTTATTAAATTATAATTTATGATTACGTGTTTCAAATTTTATCATCCCCGGGATGTTTAATAGACTCTTGTTCGGACAGATTTCAGTGAGTTATTCCTAAGAATTACAGGCCTACAATAAAAAAACGACATATTTCCATGCAAAAAAATGGTACCGCTTTCAGCACCAAAAATCGGAAAGAATCATACCGCCAAGGAGGTTAACCATTAGCCGCCCGGCCAATGGCCATTTGGCGGCTTGAAAAGCGCTGCAGCTTTCCGGGTGCACGCCATTTGGCGTGCTCCCGCACATGCGCGGTTTGCACGGTTGCAGAGCGATGCAGCAGTGCGATCTGTCACCGCCCGTGCACCTCGGACACGGCCGATGACAGATCCGAGTACCGGCTCCCGTTGCCGGTACCATGTGACCTGCTGTGACCAATCACAGCAGGTCACATGACAGTTGTATACAATGGATGGCTTCATTCATGATGCCATCCATTGTATACTAGTGCCTAGCTGTGAATGGTCACAGCTAATCACATGCACATGTCATGTGATTAGCTGTGACCAAATCACAGCTAAGCACAAAAAAAAAAAAAGCTGAATGAATCGATTTCATTCAGGTAAATGCTTGCTTATAGCAAAGTAATTCTTTGCTATAAGCAAATTGTGTAAAAAAAAAAAAAAAATACTGATCACTTCCCCAAAGTAGTACAGTGTTACTATGGTAACATTGTACTATTTTGGTCATAGTACAATATGAAAAAAAATCTTTAAAAAAATTAAAAAAAATAATAAAAAATTAAATATAATAAAAAAAAAATATATATATATTTTTTTTTTTTTTCATACTGTCACCAGTCAGTGTCCCTGCTCACCGCCATGCCAGTAATATGATGACGCTGTACTGCACTGGTGACAGTATGTAAAAAAAAAAATAGTGAAAATAATTTTTTTAATTTTTTCATTTTCCGAAAAATTATGACAAAAAAATACAACTTCAAAAAACTCGCCATGCCTCTTATGAAGTACGTCGGACTGTCTACTCTGCAAAAAGGGGTCATTTGGGGGATATCTGTACTATTCTGACATTCTTGGACCTCTTTCCTACAAACTAAAAAATACATCCTAATTTGGGTTATTTTCACCAAAGACATGTAGCAGAATACATCTCGGCCTAAATTTATGAAGAACAATTATTTATTTGCAAACTTTTATAACAGAAACAAAAACTTTGTTTCTTCAAAATTTTTGGTCTTTTTTTGTTAATTTAGCAAAAAAAAAAAAAAAAACCCCAGCGGTGATTAAATACCACCAAAAGAAAGCTCTAGTTGTGTGAAGAAAATGATCAAATTTTAGTTTGGGTACAATGTTGTATGACCGCGCAATTGTCATTCAAAGTGTGAGAGCGCTGAAACCTGAAAACTGGCCTGGGCAGGAAGGGGGGAAAATTGCACGGTATTGAAATGGTTAAATACAACCCCTGCAATCAGCTTCAGGTGTTTGGCTGACTGCAGGGGTGAGTCTCTGATTGCTGAGAGCACCCGCTGGCCAGCCCTGGTACTGCAGCCCACAAGGCAGGTGAGTCCCACCATTATTGGCAAGTCCATTCCTGACACTTACACCAGTATGATGACTCTCTCCCATGTGACAGTGCTGGACCAGTCACGCACCAGCAGTCACTTTAAAGGAATGAAGGTCAGTCACATGATCCTCCATAGTAAAGAAATGGCCAACCCAAATACTCCTGCGTTTAGGGACGGACTCCAAAAGGATGGGACCACATCGAGAATTTCTTGGGATATGCACGCCTTGTTGCCGTCAAATGACTGTGGAAGTCCAAATATACTGAGTAGAGAAAAACAAAAAGAGGGCGCACCGGTCTAGCGCATTACCTTTAAAAAATGTATTTATTAAATGATAAAAGTAGGTATTGTACTCACAAAACGACAATACAAAGGTACATCGTATAGGAACAGCGTGGTCTGATCCTCACCTATCTGTGATGGGAACTCTGGACCTCCAACAGGCTGACGCGTTTCGAGGACTTGCCTCTTCCTCAGGGCCAACTGACCAGAAGACTGCACCCTCTCTTATATATACTCACTAATGTGTCATCAATGGTTACACGTGGGCTGTCCTGGACACCCCAGGGGCGGGGAGAGGTGTCACAAGAAACGCGTCAGTCTGTTGGAGGTCCAGAGTTCCCATCACGGACACACTTAGTGACCGAGCTGTTCCTATACGATGTACCTTTGATGTACCTTTGACTGTATTGTCATTTTGAGCTTACAATACCTACTTTTATCATTTATTAAATACATTTTTTTAAGGTGATGCCCTAGGCCGGTGCGCCCTCTTTTTGTTTTTCTCCACATGATCCTCCATAATTGGAATCAGGTATAGGCAGCACAGTGGCTAAGTGGTTAGCACTCCTCCCTAGCAGCACTAGGATCGTTGGTTCGAATCCCAACCACAGCAGCACCTACTTGGAGTTTGCATGTTCTTCCTGTGCCTGTGTGGGTTTCCTTCGGGTACTCCGGTCTCCTCTCACACTAAAAAGACATGCTGGTAGATTGATTAGATCCTGTCTAAATTGTCCCTAGTACGTGTATGTATGAATGTGAGTTAGGGACCTTAGATTGTACTCCCCTTGAGGGTTAGGGAGTTGGGTCATTGATTTGAATCCCAACCACAGCATCACCTGCCTGAAGTTCGCATGTTCTCCCTGTGCCTGCATGGGTTTCCTCTGGGTACTCCAGTTTCCTCTCACACTTCAAAGACATGCTGGTAGGTTAATTGGCTCCTCTATGTGTATGTATGAATGTGAGTTAGGGACCTTAGATTGTACACTCCTTCAGGGTTAGGGACCTTAGATTGTACACTCCTTCAGGGTTAGGGACTGATGTGAATGTACAATTCAGGGGTGTATTTGCCTAGGGCAGCATTTTTCAGGGGGGGCAGCAGCATTTTGCAGGGGTTCAGCGCTGTCCCCTGAAAGAAGGGATGGAAGAAGGGACACACGCAGCACGGGGACCAGGTGGGGTCTGAGAGAGGCTGTGGGCTGCTTGATGGTGTATGTAGAGCCTGACTCTTGGGGCTCGTTCACACTAGGCTGTTTTGCCAACGCTTGCCAAACGCCCCTATAGCGTTTGGCAAGCGTTGGTCCAGCGTTTGCGGAGCGTTTTTTAACGCTCGGCAAACGCTCCGCAAACGCCGCATGCGCGGTTTAGCGGAGGTTGCTAGGCGTTTGCCGAGCGTTAATAACGCCCCACAAACGCCTATAATGCAGTTTGAGTGGTGTTACCGCTCCGCAAACGCCCCGCAACCGCGTCGCAACCGCACCGCAAACGCCGGCCGGGCGTTTGCGGAGCGGCACCATAGACGAGAATAGGAGGCTTCAAAGCCTCCTGACTCGTCCAGAGGCGTCCGTTTTGCCGCGACGCAACGCGACGCGACGCAAACGCTCCTGTTAGAACAGCACCATGTGCTGTAATGTGCAGAATTGGCAGAGGCGTTTGGGAAGCGGTAAAAACGCTTCCCAAACGCCTCTCTGCCGCCTGCACACAAGGCTAGTGTGAACGTAGCCTTGTTCCCGGGGATGTCCGGAGCTGTGAAGATGAGTGTCTTCTCTCTCGCTGGGGTGGGGGTTGCCCAGTGGTAGTGGAAGGCTATTTTGGGTGGGGGCGGCTGGGGTGTTGTTGGTCAATGTCCGTGGTGGGGGAGCCAATTTTTGTGTTGCCTAGGGCAGCACGAAACCTAAATACACCACTGGTACAAGTGCTGAGCAGACTATTGGCGCGATATAAATCCTGAATAATAATAATAATCAGTTATTGGTGGGAAATCTGAAGCACCTCCTAGATCTGCACAGCTGTGCCCAATATAGAGGGTTCCCACCATCCCTGCTGGATTTTTACAATGTATTTGATATTTTTTAAGAATCCCAACAGGAACAAAGGAGGTTGAGAATTATGACAGGAGGATCTTGTTGTTGGATCATCACTTGGCCCACCAGGCTCCACCTACAACTAAACTATCAGTTTTAGGCAGAGGCAGGGGCGTATTTACCACAAGGCAAACAAGGCACTTGCCTAGGGTGGCATTTTTCAGGGGGGCAGCACTTCTCCCCCCCAGAAGAAGGGATGAAAGAAGGGACATGCACACCATAGGAACCAGGTGGGACCCAAGAGAGGCTGCAGGCTGCTTGATGGTGTATGTAGAGCCTGACTCTTGTTCCTGGGGATGTCCGGAGCTGTGAAGATGAGTGCCTTTTCTCTTTTGCCAGGGGGGGTAGTGGAAGGCTCTCCCAGGTGGGGGGCAGGGGTGTTGTTGGTCAATGTCAGGCTCTCTCTGCGGGCAGGGGCGGACTGACAACTCATGGGGTCCCCGGTCAATAGGGGATCATGGGACCCCTGTGTCCTCACCCGCACTCAAACCACACCCAAAAAAGCCTATGAAAGGTACCAGGGGCATCTCATAGGGCCCCCTACTGACCCCGGGCCCTCGGACAGTGCCCGAGTTCCCGAATGGTCAGTCCTCCCCTGGGTACAATCTATATATGTAAATTGACGGTGCTATATAGGTACCTGTAATAATACATTTTTCGACCTCCAGAAGCCCATGAGAATGTACACTAGTTTTGTATGTATGTTCTTGGAAATGAAAAGGCGAGAATTTTAAAAATGTATTTTTTTGGTCAGCTAAATATGAATTCTTCCATATTGTCCAATGTGGCCCAGAGTTGACCTTTGTGCGATTTACCATCTAGCCAACAGGTGGGGCTGTAGTCTTCTTTTCACATGGTCACCTGAGCTTTAAAACAATTCTTTGCTTATGGAGTTCAATAGTCTAAAGTTTCCATTAAAGTGGACCTTCACCCTCTTCCACTACTTCCCTCCACTCCGGCTCCGGGCGTGAGGACGGCAGGAACAGTCCACCGCTGGATGTGGGGAAGCTCCGTTTTTGGGAGGTTCGAAGGACAGGGTAAGCATAGCCTCTCGGGAGGCTCCTGGACAAAACAAGGTGACCCATAATAGTAAAATGCGCAGCGCTTATAAATAACAGATCAATTATTATGCCAACATATATCAAATGTGCAAATCTGTGCAATATTATATATATGCAATTATAACCTCAAATATACCAAAAATCCTCAAAATAAGTCCACCATAAAAAGTGTGAGTCCAGTGCCCGTTGCCAAAAGAATTTTATAAGTCTTTCCAAATACACACAAAATGAAAACAGTGTGAAAGTCGCTCCACCAATCCACCACAGTGCATGCATAGTTACGTAGTTACATAGTTAGTCTGGCTCATGGGGCCCCCGGGCAATAGGGAATCATGGGGCCCCTGTGTCCTCGCCCACACTTAAACCACACCCAAAAAAGCGGTACCAGGGGCATCTCATGGGGCTCCCTACTGACCCTGGGCCCTCGGGCAGTGCCCGAGTTCCCAAATGGTCAGTCCGCCCCTGGTCTGGCTGAAAAAAGACAAATGTCCATCCAGTTCGACCATTAAAAAAAAAAAAAATTATAATCCTACACCCACAGCTGATCCAGAGGAAGGCAAAAAAACCAGCAAAGCACGATCCAATTTGCTCCTGCAGGGGAAACAATTCCTTCCTGATCCCCCGAGAGGCAATCGGATATTCCCTGGATCAGATGAAGATTCCCCTTAACGAATGGTATGACCACCGATTAAGGAAGGGTCACACAAGCTTTCAAAGGATCCATATCTGTCTTGAATGGCGGAGCCCCCCTGTACCCCACATCCACAAAAATAGATAAAAGAACTCTCATAGTGTAGTAGGTGCTAAATATTCACAATTTGTTCAGGTTACAAATACTCATAAAATCCATGCAGTATCATATCAGCTCATGCCGAACAGTAATCCACTTCCGGGTCTCGGTCTGCGAAACAATTATAACAAAGTGGAAGCAACTGGGAACAACAGCCACTCAGCCACCAAGTGGTAGGCCACGTCACATGACAGGGCGTGGTCAGCGCATGCTGAAGCGCACAGTGCGCAGAAGTCACCAACTGTCTGCAGAGTCAATAGCTAAAGACCTCCAAACTTGGTGTGGCCTTCAGATGAGCCCAACAACAGTGCGTAGAGAGCTTCATGGAATGGGTTTCCATGGCCGAGCAGCTGCATCCAAGCCTTCCATCACCAAGTGCAATGCAAAGCGTCTGATGCCGTGGTGTAAAGCATGCCGCCACTGGATTCTAGAGCAGAGGAGACGTGTTCTATGGAGTGACCAATCACACTTCTCTGTCTGGCAATCCAATAGACATGTCTGGGTTTGGTGGTTGCCAGGAGAACGGTACTTGCCTGACTGCATTTTGCCAAGTGTAAAGTTTGGTGGAGGGGGGACTATGGTGTGGGGTTGTTTTTCAGGGGTTGGGCTTGGCCCCCTAGTTCCAGTGAAGGGAACTCTTAAGGCGACATTTTGGACAATTTCATGCTCCCAACTTTGTGGGAAGAGTTTGGGGATGTTCCAACATGACTGCGCACCAGTGCACAAAGCAAGGTCCATAAAGACATGGAGGAGCCAGTTTGGGGTGGAGGAACTTGACTGTCCTGCACAGAGTCCTGACCTCAACCCCATAGAACACCTTTGGGATGAATTAGAGCGGAGACTGCGAGCCAGGCCTCCTCCCCCGACATCAGTGCCTGACCTGACAAATGTGCTTCTGGAAGAATGGTCCAACCTTCCCATAGACACCCTCCTAAACCTTGTGGACGGCCTTCCCAGAAGAGTTGAAGCTGTTATAGCTGCAAAGGGCGGGGCCAACTCAATATTGAACCCTACGGACTAAGACTGGGGGGCCATTAAAGGTCATGTACGTGGAAAGGGCGGGGCCAACTCAATATTGAACCCTACGGACCAAGACTGGGAGGCCATTAAAGGTCATGTGTGGAAAGGGCGGGGCCAACTCAATATTGAACCCTACGGACTAAGACTGGGGGGCCATTAAAGGTCATGTGCATGGAAAGGGCGGGGCCAACTCAATATTGAACCCTACGGACTAAGACTGGGGGGCCATTAAAGGTCATGTGCATGGAAAGGGCGGGGCCAACTCAATATTGAACCCTACGGACTAAGACTGGGGGACCAATAAAGGTCATGTGCGTGGAAAGGCCGGCGGCCCAATACTTGGGGCAATATAGTGTATGCATTTTTTATAAAAAACGATATATATATATGAAACTTTATTTTAAACTTAAACAAATAAGTAAAATTAAAAAAGAACAAAGAAACGCCAGACTAAGGGCTCATTCACACTAGGCTGTTTTACCAACGCTTGCCAAACGCCCCTATAGCATTTGGCAAGCGTTGGTCCGGCGTTTGCGGAGCGGTTTTTTTAACGCTCCGCAAATGCCGCATGCGCGGTTTAGCGGCGTTTGCTAGGCATTTGCCGATCGTTAATAACGCCCCACAAACGCCTATAATGCAGTTTGAGTGGTGTTACCGCCCCGCAAACGCGTCGCAACTGCACCGCAAATGCCGGCCGGGCGTTTGCGGAGTGACACCATAGACGAGAATAGGAGGCTTCAAAGCCTCCTGACTCGACCAGAGGCGTCCATTTTGCCGCAACGCGACGCAAACGCTCCCGTTGGAACAGCACCATGTGCTGTAATGTGCAGAATTGGCAGAGGCGTTTGGGAAGCGGTAAAAACGCTTCCCAAATGCCTCTCTGCCGCCTGCACACAGCGCTAGTGTGAACGTAGCCTAAGAGAACACGTGTTGCCCTCACTGGATGGACTTTTGTCTTTTTTCAGCCAGACTAACTATGTATCTCACTTTGGTTGTCCGTACTGGGATTATCCTGCTGGCTATTTTTTTGGTGGAATGACCAGACTGGGGAACCTAAAAAAAAAACCCCAAAAATCACATCAGCCCATGGTCATGTATGGGTTCAGTCACTCGTACAATAGGTGAGATATTTGCCATTAAACATCTTTGCTCTGCAGCTTTTCATTCCTATAGCTGCCATTTTCGTCTAAAGGAGGGTTAGCAATAAACTTCGGCGGATGCAAAACTTTAACAAATGCGCCTTTCACAAGTCATGACCTGCTTTGCCATACAAATGCACAATTTATTCCGGTGTTCCGGATCTGACATGCTCTATATACAATTTGAATTTATTTTAGTCACATGGAGATGTCAGTATATCGGCTACACACCTGTCTGGGGAAGAAGGCCGTATAGAACAATGATTATTGTTACTTCTGTACGGTAGGATACACAAGGCCTTACGCCGAATCACTTCCAGTGAGAGAGCATGTCAGACTGAACAGGCTGCAGGCAATCTGCGTGGTGAAATTAGTTTTTTCTTGCTCAAACTTTTTATTGGCATTATAACATAGGGAGAAAGACATTAACAGTAGGCATTAGACATTGTATTGACAGCAAAATACAGGGGAAAGCATATACAGTGTCAATGTCATTATATAGCAGGCGAGAGTCAGAAATTCGTTTTTATTACAAAACGTATGAAAAATATTTTTAAAAATACATTTCAAATATACTGCATGTCTTTACAAATACAAATCTACATTTTTTTTGAATGCATTTAAAAATATATGTAAAAATCTATGTTAAAATGACTTTTTGACATGTTAAACAAAATCTGAAGAATATATTTAAAATATATATTTTTTAAAATATATTTTTTTAAAATATATTCTTCAGATTTTTTTCAACATATAAAAAAGTCATTTTAACATAGATTTTTACATTGATTTTTACATGCATTCCAAAAATGTAGATTTGTATGTTTAAAGACATGCAGTATATTCGAAATGTATTTTTAAAAATATTTTTCATATATTTTGCAATAAAAAATGAATTTCCGCATGCAGTATATATATATATATTTATTTATTTAATGAATTCTATTTTGAAATATATTGAATATGGACAAAATTGTAGTATTTCAAATATATGGCAATATATTTCGGAAGAATATTTTATTTAAAAGAATATTAAGAATATTTATATGCAATATAAATTGTATTGTAACTGTAATGTCTACCTTCATTTTGTAAAGCGCTGAGCAAGCTGGTGGCGCTATATAAATCCTGTATAGTAATAATGAAAAAAAAAAAAATATATATATATATATATATATATATATTTTTTTTTATTTTTTTTTTTTTTTTTTTTTTTAAATGAAATATATATGTATTTTTGAAATATATTCCGAACATATTTTTCTTCCGTGTGGGTTGGTCTGTGATCATTTTTTTTTTTTTATCGGAAGCTGACGTTATGGCGAATTCCATATTGTCTGAGCCAGGACAAATGTCTCTTCTTTTGCGACACATCAACAGCCAGTCACCTTTTTTTTTTTCCAGGTTCTCTTAGTATAATGATCACATGGTCTGATCTTTCCCTTTAATTTCTCTTTAATATTCGCATTCGCAGACATATTGAACTCTATTTAAATAGCCCCCCGGAGGAGTTCAGTTGCCCCCTGCTTAGGGGGGGGGGGGGTATTTCCTGCAGTTTGACTTTGGAGCTCTTTGAAGTGCCTCAGCCCGGAATAATGAGAATGAGAACAAGAATCTCCTTTCATAGCGCACAGGCACGAGCCAAACCTTCCGCCGCTGTACACTAAATCATTGTGACTCGGATACAGCAGATGGACACTAGCTAAAGAGAACCTGTCTTTCCAGATCCACCAGTCAGCTTCCAGCTGGGGGCTGCCGTTGCTGATCTCCTCTTGAAAATGCTGCTTGCCTGGCTGTCAAGCTTCTCTTATGCCCTTTTAACGAGATCTATGGTCACAGCAGAGCAATTTCATTTTACAACATCAGCATTATAACAACAATACATACAATAGTTACATCTGACAACCCAACATAAGCTCGCTTGAAAAGACTCCTTTCCAGGGGCGGACTGACCATTTGGAAACCCGGCACTGCCCGAGGGCCCGGGGTCAGTAGGGGGCCCCATGAGATGCCCCTGGTACCTTTTTAATAGGCTTTTTTGAGTTTGGGCAAGGACACAGGGGCCACATGATCCCCTATTGCCCGGGGGCCCCATGAGTTGTCAGTCCGCCCCTGCTCCTTTCCATGTTGGGCGTGCTGCCTGTCTGCTGGCCGCCACCTTCCAGCAACTTTCAGAATTCCCAGCATGCTTTGCAGCTTCTCCTCTATTTCTAAGGACCTTACTGAATCCTGTACTGACCCCGCCTCCTGAGACTTCTCCTCTCAGAAGGCGGGCTCTGTGAAATGTGTGACACAGCAATGCCTGTTCATGGGGCATAGTGACTCCGTGTCACAGAATTCCGTGAAGGAAATACCCCGTACCGGGGTAAAAGCTTTTCTTTAGCCTAGCTGTGGTGGCTTTGATTGGCCTGTGCCACCTCTCCAAGGGCTAGAGGATAAACCAGGACCAGGACCGTCCTAATAGCATCATGGGCCCTGGGCAAAGTAATTCACTGGGGCCCCTGCCAGCCTGCCCCAATTTTTGCACCTACTCTCAAGAATTAAAGTGTAAATAGTTGATAGAACTAAACATATATTTATTAGTACTTCCAATAAAAGTGATTTAAGCAATAAGAAAACATAAATAAAATATAACATAATAAATCAAAGACTAATCAACACAAAAGGCACAGTACAGGAAGGAGGCAGAAGGGAACACTGCAGGGGGGATCAGGAGGGCACAGTACAGGGATCAGGAGGGCACAATACAGGGATCAGGAGGGCACAGTACAGGGGGAGTCAGGAGGGCACAGTACAGGGGGAGATCAGGAGGGCACAGTACAGGGGGAGACAGGAGGGCACAGTACAGGGATCAGGAGGGCACAATACAGGGATCAGGAGGGCACAGTACAGGGGGGAGTCAGGAGGGCACAATACTGAGATCAGGAGGGCACAATACAGGGGAGTCAGGAGGGCACAATACTGGGATCAGGAGGGCACAATACAGGGGGGAGTCAGGAGGGCACAATACTGGGATCAGGAGGGCACAGTACAGGGGGGAGTCAGGAGGGCACAATACTGAGATCAGGTGGGCACAATACTGGGATCAGGAGGGCACAATACAGGGGAGTCAGGAGGGCACAGTACTGGGGGAGTCAGGAGGGCACAATGCTGGGATCAGGAGGGCACAGTACTGGGTTCAGGAGAGCACAGTACTGGGATCAGGAGGACACAATACTGGGATCAGGGGAGCACAGTACTGGGATCAGGAGGGCACAATACTGGGATCAGGAGGGCACAGTACAGGGGGAGTCCAGTGGCCACAATACTGGGATCAGGAGGGCACAATACTGGGATCAGGAGGGCACAATACTGGGATCAGGAGGACACAATACTGGGATCAGGGGAGCACAATACTGGGATCAGGAGGGCACAGTACAGGGAGAGTCAGGAGGGCACAATACTGGGATCAGGAGGGCACAATACTGGGATCAGGAGGGCGCAATACTGGGATCAGGAGGGCACAGTACAGGGAGAGTCAGGTGGGCACAATACTGGAATCAGAGGGGGAACAATACAGGGGGAGTCAGTAAGGATCTCCCACTCAGCAGCTGAAAGTGGTGTGCAGGAGAGAAGGAGAAACTGGCTTTCAGTTGCTGCAGGCCAAGCTGTTCAGGGGATCAGATCCTTTAACTGCCCCCTGCGACCCCTGCAGCTCCACCAGGGCGCACAGGGCAATTAGGATGTGTACACCTAGCACACCCTGTGCACTCACCTATGCGTGTCCAGGTTTTAGGAGGTCTGAAACCTAAGCACATGATTCCAAATCCAGACGGGTGGCAACCCTACACAGCGCTCCCCAGGTTGCCAAGACCCCTCCATCCCTACAGTGCCCACCAACCTCCAGCAGTGCCCACCAGTTCCCCCTACCTTGCTGCAGAACCTCCAGCCCTATATAGTTTTCCTCATTGCCCCTGCAAAGCCCCCCGACCTTCAGCTCCCTCCAGAGACCCCATCCCCCACAGCTGCCCCTAGCTCCCTCAACGAGACCAGCAAGTCTCCTGGAGTCCTCTAACCCCTTCCAGTACCCCCCATCCCCCCACAGTGGTGACACCCACCCAACCCTTTGTCAATACACATTTGTATTCGCATACTTTTATTGTGAGAGTATAATTATTTTTTTCTTTTTATATTATTGAGGCACAGAACGGTTCGGCAGAATTTACCGGCCCTGGTCTCAGTAAGGTTGGGAGCCCCTGCTATAAATGAAGGGTGGCTGTTTTATTACCCTGTAGGAAGAGAACACCCAGGCAGGTACGTCCCTGAAAATGAAAGTAGCCATTAGAGGTATCTTAGCACCGACAGTGACCTGTGCACCACAGAACTGATATGGTGTGACGTTAAATCTAACTTTATGACTCCAGATTATTCTAGTCATCCCATAACATGATGACTGATAATGGCCAGAAAGTCAGCAAATGTCTCTCGTCTGTCCTGTTTATCCAAGTCAGAAACTCAGATTGTTTGTATTGAGTCTACTACACCAGTGATCTCCAAACTGGTCAGATGTGGCCCTTTGCTAGCCTTTATGTGCCCCTTGGGGCAATATTCCATCAACAGACACCAATGATGGGGCAATATTCCATCAACAGACACCAATGATGGGGCACTATTCGCCTCACTGACACCATCAATGGGGCATTATTCTTCTCATTGATACCAACAATGGGGCACCATTCCTCCCATGAACCACTTGGCAACCATGCTATAGCCGAATAAAGGCTACAGCGCGGTTGTCCAGTTCTGGGAGGGCGTCATATGACACTAAACCTAACAAAACCAAGTAATGACCACCAGAGTTCAACAATTGGAGTCTGTGCTGAGAATTGGTGCAGCTCACATTACAGTCTTCGGGTTTAAATTGAAGCTGGAGTTTAGGTATGGCAATTTTTACATAGTTACATTGTTCCAGCTTGGTCCAATGTAAATATATATGTGCCATACCTATGAGATGCCTCTAGAAGCTGAAAACCGGTGTAGTAGGCACTGCTACACCACCACTCCTACACTGCTACTACTCCACTGCTACACTGCTACCCCACCACTCCTATACTGCTACTACTCCACTGCTACACTGCTACTCCACCACTCCTACACTGCTACTCCACCACTCCTACACTGCTACTACTCCACTGCTACACTGCTACCCCACCACTCCTATACTGCTACTACTCCACTGCTACACTGCTACTCCACCACTCCTACACTGCTACTACTCCACTGCTACACTGCTACTCCACCACTCCTACACTGCTACTACTCCACTGCTACACTGCTACTCCACCACTCCTACACTGCTACTACTCCACTGCTACACTGCTACTCCACCACTCCTACACTGCTACTACTCCACTGCTACACTGCTACTCCACCACTCCTACACTGCTACCACTCCACTGCTACAGTGGTCTCCACTAGGTTCCAGGTCTTGTGCCAAACGACCTCCTCTCTGCATACTGGCCACAGGGGGGTCGCTTGCTTGGCATTGCCAAGGCATTGCTTGGCATTCAGAGAACGCCTGTCTGTCTGGCTCAGTAGCTTTTATGTGTCTTTAATTGTTCTTTAAAACTGAACACTTGGTATGATCTGTATTGTACGGTTCCATTGGTCCAGCTTTGCACAATGTAAGTATACATACTGTATCTCACATTTGAGGAGTCGCTAGAAATCACTGTAGTAGTCGGTGCTACTAAAGTGATTGCCACAACATTCTGGGTCCCATGCTGAGTGGCTTCCCTTCTCTACACCGACCACACGGGGTTTCTGGCTCAGCAATGCTTACATTTATAGAATCCCTTTTATTTTTTTAATGAATGCAAGGCCATCTGTGACTGGACGAGATGGAGTGGAGGGGTGGTGATGCTACGATGAGACACGAGATGGGTGCCAAGCTGGACCAACTTGAGAATGCAATACAGATCATTACTGGAGTTCAGTTTTAAGACTACATCATACCTACATACCTTGCGGTAACAGTTTGGTGAAAACCCTTTTCAGCTCCAGTATGACTGTGTACCAAGCCAGCTCCATAAAGACATGGTTTGACCAATTTGGTGCGGTGGAACTCAATTGTCCCACACAGAGCCCTGACCTCAACCTCAATGAACCAATGTGGAGAATTGGAATTCTAATTGTGGTCTTCATATTCAGCATCAGTACCTGACCTCACAAAAGCTATTTTGAATGACTGGGGTTCTAGCCTTCCCCTGCACTACCAGCTTTGTGGCAACAGTTTGGTGAAGACCATTTTGTGTTCCATAAAGACATTTTAAACTATGATTAATTGGCGCCAAAACATGTCAGAGGAGAATCCTGGGTGGAGTGTCTCTGGTTGTGAATGTGCTGAACAACAAAGTTAATTTTACCCTCGAAAATCTGTGTGTGGCTCAAGGACTTATCCATAGAGACATGGTTTGACCAATTTGGTGTGGAGGAACTTGAATGTCCTGCACAGAGCCCTGACCACAACCCTACTGAACACCTTTCGAATGAATTGGAACCCTGATTGTGAGCCAGGTCTTCTCATCCAACATCAGTACTTGGCCACAAATGTTCTTTTATATAAAGGGTGGTCTAGCCTTCCCCTACGCTTCTAGCCTCGTGGCAACAGTCTTGAAAAGGTTCTTTTCAATTCCATCATGATTATGACCCTGTGTACAAAGCCAGCTCCATAAAGATATGGTTTGACCAGTTTGGTGTGGAGGAATTGGAGATGGAGTTGGACTGACCTCAACCCTACTGAACATCTTTGAGATGATTGGAAATGCTGATTGTGGGCAAATTCCCACAGACACCCTCCCAAATCTCCCCAGATAGGTGAAGGATGTTATAGTTGCAGAAGGAAAGGAAGGGGATGGCAACTCCATATTAATGACCTTGGTTGTGGAATGGGATGTCCAGCAAGCTCATATAGGTGCGATGGTCCAGTGTTCAGACTATTGGCCACATGTATAACTATACAGATATCTATATCGATCTCTCAATTCATGTACTTCATGTACTCGGGTGGTCATGTAGAATAAACATTGCTTGTATAAGCTCTGTACAATGTCCTTTTAGATTTACCAACAAAATGTGTTCAAAATATGCAACCACGTAGGCCCTTGTACGACATCCCTGTTGGCTCTTCTTACTGCTCTGGCCCCTTTCATTCCTATGAGGTAAGCCATACTTTGATTGGCAGCTACTCAATGTCTCTGGCCATTCGTAAATCATGGGGACATGTTGGTGACTGCACTGATCACACAGACTTCTGCACACAGTGGTCACAGACACTCCCTTACTGCCCTCCATAGGGTGCCAATAGAGGTTGTAAAAGACTTAAGATAGAAAATCTCAGAGCGACCAGGAGAAATAATATTTGATGTGGATGGGGAATACCATTGCTTCCTACAGATGACAGCCGTTTTCAGGGCTTTTTTTCTCAGAGAATAGGTGCAGAAACTCCCCACTTCCTAGTCACCCCTTGTCTCTGCCCGCTACCCACCTCCGATCACCATCCCTTGGTTCCACCCCCTACACATCTCCAAGCACCATCCTTTGGTTCTGCCCCCTACCCACCTCTGAGCATTGTCCCTTGGTTCCACCCCATACCCACCAGCCAGCACTAATAGACCCTCCAGCAGCCAGCAACAATAGACCCCCGCCATAACAGTAGATCCCCCCAGCAACATAAGGCCCCCAGAAACAATAGACCCCTCTCTCAGCAATAGATTATCCCTTCATTGACAGTAGATCAGCCAGCACCAGTGGACCCTCCAGCACACCCCTTGCCATTACATACATTCAGAGATGGAAACTGGTGCCGAAACTGCGCTGTCCTGCATTTCCACTGAGAAAAAAGCCCTGGCTGGTTTTACCATTTGTGGCACCCTCCTAGATAGCTGGGGGGGGGGGGTTAGATGGTTAGACAGAGGCTGAGAAGCGGCCTGTGTGTAATAGTCAGAGAGAGGTCAAAGATCCAGATTCCAGATTTTCTTGTACCTCAAAAAAATAAACTCAAGATAGTGTATTACCTTTTAAACAAATAATTAACGTGCCACAAATCGTGAATCATGCACAACTGCATAACATGTGCAATACACACGTGAGGAAACCCCCCCCCCCCCCCCAAAAAAAAAAAAAAAATTAAATAATATATTATATTGTAATAGAAATATATAATAGCATCAATGTAAAAATCAATAATACCCGTGAATAAACTCCAATTATGGAGTCACAAAACTGCAGACAATGAACAGTGATTCACTCCAATTTAGTGTAAAAACCACACCTAATACAAAAAAAGTGATCAAGCTTCCAAACCAGCTCTATCCAAAACATTCCTTAGCCATTTGTGCAAAAAATAAAAAAAAATATATACAGTGGGGCAAAAAAGTATTTAGTCACCACCAATTGTGCAAGTTCTCCCACTTACAAAGATGAGAGAGGCCTGTAATTGGCATCATAGGGAGACCTCAACTATGAGAGACAAAATGAGAAAACAAATCCAGACAATCACATTGGCTGATCTGGAAAGAATTTATTTGCAAATTAAGGTGGAAAATAAGTATTTGGTGAATATGAAAAGTTCATGTCAATACTTTGTTATATATCCTTTGTTGGCAATGACAGAGGTCAGACGTTTCCTGGAAGTCTTCACAAGGTTGGCACACACTGTTGCTGGTATGTTGGCCCATCCTCCATGCAGATCTCCTCTAGAGCAGTGATGTTTTGGGGCTGTCGCTGGGCAACACGGACTTTCAACTCCCTCCAAAAGGTTTTCTATGGGGTTGGGATCTGGAGACTGGCTAGGCCACTCCAGGACCTTGAAATGCTTCTTACGAAGCCACTCCTTTGTTGCCCGGGCGGTATGTTTGGGATCATTGTCATGTTGGAAGACCCAGCCACGTTTCATCTTCAATGCCCTTGCTGATGGAAGGAGGTTTTCACTCAAAATCTCACAATACATGGCCCCATTCATTCTGTCCTGTACATGGATCAGTCGTCCTGGTCCCTTTGTGGAGAAACAGCCCAAAGCATGATGTTGCCACCCCCATGCTTCACAGTAGGTATGGTGTTCTTTGGATGCAACTCAGCATTCTCTCTCCTCCAAACACGACAAGTTGTGTTTCTACCAAGCAGTTCTATTTTGGTTTCATCTGACCATATGACGTTCTCCCAATCCTCTTCTGGATCATCCAAATGCTCTCTAGCAAACTTCAGACGGGCCCCGGACATGTACTGGCTTAAGCAGGGGGACACGTCTGGCACTGTAGGATCTGAGTCCCTGGCGGCGTAGTGTGTTACTGATAGTAGCCTTTGTTACGTTGGTCCCAGCTCTCTGCAGGTCATTCACTAGGTCCCCCTGTGTGGTCCTGGGATTTTTGCTCACCGTTCTTGTGATCATTTTGACCCCACAGGGTGAGATCTTGTGTGGAGCCCCAGATGGAGGGAGATTATCAGTGGTCTTGTATGTCTTCCATTTTCTAATTATTGCTCCCACAGTTGATTTGTGCTTGCCTATTGCAGATTCAGTCTTCCCAGCCTGGTGCAGGTCTACAATTTTGTTTCTGGTGTCCTTGGACAGCTCTTTGGTCTTCACCATAGTGGAGTTTGGAGTGTGACTGTTTGAGGTTGTAGACAGGTGTCTTTTATACTGATAACAAGTTCAAACAGGTGCCATTGATACAGGTAATGAGTGCAGGACAGAGGAGCCTCTTAAAGAAGAAGGTCCAGGTCTGTGAGAGCCAGAAATCTTGCTTGTTTGTAGGTGACCAAATACTTATTTTCCACCATAATTTGCAAATAAATTCTTTCCAGATCAGCCAATGTGATTGTCTGGATTTGTTTTCTCATTTTGTCTCTCATAGTTGAGGTCTCCCTATGATGCCAATTACAGGCCTCTCTCATCTTTGTAAGTGGGAGAACTTGTACAATTGGTGGGGACTAAATACTTCTTGCCCCACTGTATATATATATATATTGGTGTTAAATAAAGTGTTCCACTCCAGCTGGTGTAACAGTGAATAATTACCCTATGTCAGTATCAAAAGGGCATTTCTCAGATAATGGATAAAAACACTCTCCAGGATCCTAGTTATTCCTGTTGTTTCTCCTCATGGAATAAATCAGGGATTAGAGATGATGGTGTATTAAATCTAATACCATTTATTAAGTAACTTACATCAAAAACAGAAGAAAACAGCTCCCAGTTACAGAGACAGCTTCAAATGTATACTTTAGTAGGGGAACAACCACATGTTCCCACTCCCACAATGGCCCCGATCGCACTTCCGGTTCTGCGGCAGTGCGTCAGACGTCACTTGTCCCGACACGTTTCGTCACTTCCTGGACTTTTTTGAGGTACAAGAAAATCTGGAAACATCACGTGGGATAAAGTAAAGAAATACATTGAGTTTGGAGGAGAAAATACTTTATTATATAGAGACTGTAATTTTATTTTATTTATATTTGGTTACAGTCAGGTCCATAAATATTGGGACATCGACACAATTCTAACATTTTTGGCTCTATACACCACAATGGATATGAAATGAAACGAACAAGATGTGCTTTAACTGCAGACTGTCGACTTTAATTTGAGGGTATTGACATCCAAATCAGGTGAACGGCGTAGGAATTACAACGGTTTGCATATGTGCCTCCCACTTGTTAAGGGACCAAAAGTAATGGGACAGAATAATAATCATAAATCAAACTTTCACTTTTTAATACTTGGTTGCAAATCCTTTGCCGTCAATTACAGCCTGAAGTCTGGAACGCATAGACATCACCAGACGCTGGGTTTCATCCCTGGTGATGCTCTGCCAGGCCTCTACTGCAACTATCTTCAGTTCCTGCTTGTTCTTGGGGCATTTTCCCTTCAGTTTTGTCTTCAGCAAGTGAAATGCTCAATCGGATTCAGGTCAGGTGATGGACTTGGCCATTGCATAACATTCCACTTCTTTCCCTTAAAAAACTCTTTGGTGTCTTTTGCAGTCTGCTTTGGGTCATTGTCCATCTGCACTGTGAAGCGTCCAATGAGTTGTGAAGCATTTGGCTGAATATGAGCCGATAATATTCCCGAAACACTTCACAATTCATCCGGCTGCTTCTGTCAGCAGTCACATCATCAATAAATACAAGAGAAGCAGTTCCATTGGCAGCCATACATGCCCACGCCATGACACTACCACCACCATGATCACTGATGAGGTGGTATGCTTAGGACCATGAGCAGTTCCTTCTCCATCCTCTTCTCTTCCCATCACTCTGGTACAAGTTGATGTCGGTCTCCTCTGTCCATAGGATGTTGTTCCAGAACTGTGAAGGCTTTTTTACATGTCGTTTGGCAAACTCTAATCTGGCCTTCCTGTTTTTGAGGCTCACCAATGGTTTCCATCTTGTGGTGAACCCTCTGTATTCACTCTGGTGAAGTCTTCTCTTGATTGTTGACTTTGACACACATACACCTACCTCCTGGAGAGTGTTCTTGGTCTGGCCAACTGTTGTGAAGGGTGTTTTCTTCACCAGGGAAAGAATTCTTTGGTCATCCACCACAGTTGTTTTCCGTGGTCTTCCGGGTCTTTTGGTGTTGCTGAGCTCACCGGGGCGTTCCTTCTTTTTAAGAATGTTCCAAACAGTTGTTTTGACCACGCCTAATGTTTTTGCTATCTCTCTGATGGGTTTGTTTTGTTTTTTCAGCCTAATGAAGGCTTCACTGATAGTGACAGCTCTTTGGATCTCATCTTGAGAGTTGACAGCAACAGATTCCAAATGCAAATAGCACACTTGAAATGAACTCTGGACCTTTTATCTGCTCATTGTAATTGGGATAATGAGGGAATAACACACACCTGGCCATGAAACAGCTGAGAAGCCAATTGTCCCATTACTTTTGGTCTCTTATCAAGTGGGAGGCACATATGCAAAATGTTGTAATTCCTACACCGTTCACCTGACTTGGATGTAAATACCCTCAAATGAAAGCTGACAGTCTGCAGTTAAAGCACATCTTGCTCGTTTCATTTCAAATCCATTGTGGTGGTGTATAGAGCCAAAAATGTTAGAATTGTGTAGATGTCCCAATATTTATGGACCTGACTGTATATTGTGATTTAAGACATTTATTGTTTTGGACACTTATGATTGGTTATTGATTTAGGTCAATTTTGATGAGTAAAGTTCCTTTGTATTTATGTTTACTTTCAAGGGTGAAAGTTGTTGACTTTTCTTTAGGGTGTGGTAGTTATTGGTATAGGTGGTATTGTGCTGTAAGATTGGTTTATATTTGAAATACTACAATTTTGGCTGTATTCAATAAATTTCAATATATATATATATACAGTTGCAAGAAAAAGTATGTGAACCCCTTGGGATTACGTGGAGTTTTGCATGAATTGGGCATAAAATGTGCTCTGAACGTCATCTAAGTCACAACAATAGAAGAACACAGTCTGCTGAACATAATACTACACAAACATTAGATGTTGCCATGGTTTAATTGCACATAAGATGTAAACATTCACAGTGCAGGGAGGAAAAAGTATGTGAACCTTTGGACTTAATAACTGGTTGACCCTCCTTTGGCAGCAATAACCTCAACCAAACGTTTCCTGTAGTTGCAGATCAGACCTGCACAACGATCTGGAGTCATTTTGGACCACTCCTCTTCACAAAACTGTTTCAGTGTAGCAATATTCTTGGGATGTCTGGTGTGAATCGCTCTCTTAAGGTCATGCCACAGCATTTCAATGGGGTTGAGGTCAGGACTCTGACTGGGCCACTCCAGAAGGCGTATTCTGTGCTGTTGCAGCCATTGTTTTGTTGAATGACTTGTATGCTTTGGGTCATTGTCCTGTGGCATCACCCATCCTCTGCGGAGCTTCAGTTGGCGGACAGATGGTCGTACGTTTTCCTGCAAAATGTCTTGATAAACTCTGGAATTCATTTTCCCATCAATGACAACAATCCATCCAGGCCCTGAGGCAGCAAAGCAGCCCCAAACCATGATGCTCCCTCCGCCATGTTTCACAGTGGGGATGAGGTTTTGATGTTGGTGTGCTGTGCCTTTTTTTCTCCACACATAGTGTTGAGGAAGTTGTCCTCATCTGTTCCCTTGGGTATCCTGTACACCCCTATCCCTATCCCAGTATAACTCCCCTCAATAAAACAACAAAACCAAAGCTCAAGGACTGATCTCTGATTACAAGCCTGTGTGAAGATGTGTGATGCCTGGCTGCGCAGGACTATAGGGGGAGCCAAATCTTCTAGCGACTCCTAAGGTGGCAGTGCTACACATCATTGCTCTCCTCTTGGCCTTGTCATCTGATATGAACTGTAAAGTGTTTTAACACCATTAGTGATGATGTCACTTTCTGAGCAGCGATAAAAATCTGAACTCGCACAGTCCCTGTTTTTCCATCCACTCTGCGCTCAGGTTGCATCACCATTGTACAACCAGAGCTTGTTTTACTTTCATCTCCTGTCTAGGATTTCTAGGGTTGTGTCCAGGGGCGGACTGACAACTCATGGGGCCCCTGGGCAATAGGGGATCATGGGGCCCCTGTGTCCTTGCCCAAACTCAAAAAAGCCTATGAAAAAGGTACCAGGAGCATCTCATGGGGCCCCCTACTGACCCCGGGACCTCGGGCAGTGCCCGAGTTTCCAAATGGTCAGTCCGCCCCTGGTTGTGTCTGATATGTAGCCATTGTTTTGATCGGTGGAAATGTTCATTATTGTTTCCCAGGTGATAGAACGCCATGACGGGATGTGCAAGGAGGAATGCACCAGAAGCAGAACGTATGACATCCAGATTTGACTTTAGAATTGGGGCTCATTCACATGTGACGCTATTATTGCCGCCGCTCTGAAAAGTGGTCCGTGGTGAATGGCTTTTTAGAGTGTCTGACAGGTGGTGAGGAGATAACATGTCACCTCCTCACCACCTGTCTTAAATACCATAGATCATGGGTGTCAAACTGTTGCCGAACTACAAGTCCCATCATGCCTCTGCCTTTGGGAATCACGCTTGTAACTGTCAATCCTTGCAATGCCTCATGGGACTTGTAGTTCGGCAACAGCTGGAGGGCCGCCAGTTTGACACACATGGCCCTAGATGAACTCCTCTTCACCCAGCAATCTGAGGACTTTTTCTGGCTCCTGTCCCTTTAATTGAGGTGAACAGTCACTAGTAGGGGGCTCCTTCCCCTATCCGCACAGGGGGTGCTTGCGGGTTGGCTGCGGCTACCAGGCCTATCAGCTGGGCTGCTCCTTCCCTGGCATAAAGGTGGTCCTCGCTCAGGGGGCCAGTGAGCAGGCAGGTCCCATCCCACTAGGCCGCCTGGCAGCCTTCCTCCTCCAGCCTCACATCTTCCTCCAACTCTCTACGCCTCCCCCATCACCACTCTACTGAGCAGGCTCCAGTGGCACGCAGCGCAGCGATCGGTGGTGCTCTGTGTCCCTGAGACACAGCGGATCACCGATCCGCGGAAAAAGCCGATGACTTTGGCTCAGTCATGTGATCAGCTGTGTCCAATCACAGCAATCGCATGCAAATAAGGAAATGCCGGATATCGGCATTCGTCACACTGACTGTGTGAGGAGAGGAGAGCCGGTAATCGGCATTACTCAGAGGGGACATCTACACTGATGATCAGTGTAGCCCAATCAATGCCACCTGTCAGTGCCCATCAATGTCAGTGCCTACCAATGCATATCAGCGCCCATCTGAGCTGCCTTTCAGTGCCAACTATCAGAGCCAGTCAGTGCCACCTATCAGTGCTGCCTATCAGTGCCGCCTATCAGTGCCATATATGAGTACTGCCTTTCAGTGCCCATCAGCGATATCTGTCAATGCCCATCAGTGATGCCTGTCAATGCCCATCAGTTCCACCTACCAGTGCCTCCTTATCAGTGCCCATCAGTGCCGCCTCATAGTGCCCATCACTGCAGCCTATAGTGCCCATCACTGCAGCCTATCAGTGCCCATCACTGCAGCCTCATTAGCACACATCAGTGAAGGAGAAGAATTACTCATTTACAAAATTTTCTAACAGAAACTAACAGAAAAACTTTTTTTTCAGAATTTTCAGTTGTTTTTGGTTTGTTTATCAAAAAATAAAAACCCCACAGAGGTGATTAAATACCACCAAAAGAAAGCTCTATCTGTCTCAAAAAAATGCTAAAAACTTCATAAGGGTGCAGTGTTGCATGACCGCGCAATTGTCATTCAAAGTGCAACAGTGCTGAAAGCTGAAAATTAGCCTAGACAGGAAGGGGGTAGAAGTGCCCGGTAGGCAGGAAGGGGGTAGAAGTGCCCAGTAGGCAGGAAGGGGGTGACAGTGCCCGGCAGGCAGGAAGGGGGTAGAAGTGTCCGGCAGGCAGGAAGGGGGTAGAAGTGCCCGGCAGGCAGGAAGGGGGTGACAGTGCCCGGCAGGCAGGAAAGGGGTAGAAGTGCCCGGCAGGCAGGAAGGGGGTAGAAGTGCCCTGTAGGCAGGAAGGGGGTAGAAGTGTCCGGTAGGCAGGAAGGGGGTAGAAGTGCCCAGCAGGCAGGAAGGGAGTAGAAGTGCCCGGCAGGCAGGAAGGGGGTAGAAGTGTCCGGTAGGCAGGAAGGGGGTAGAAGTGCCCAGCAGGCAGGAAGGGAGTAGAAGTGCCCGGCAGGCAGGAAGGGGGTAGAAGTGCCCGGCAGGCAGGAAGGGGGTAGAAGTGTCCGGTAGGCAGGAAGGGGGTAGAAGTGCCCTGTAGGCAGGAAGGGGGTGACAGTGCCCGGCAGGCAGGAAAGGGGTAGAAGTGCCCGGCAGGCAGGAAGGGGGTAGAAGTGCCCTGTAGGCAGGAAGGGGGTAGAAGTGTCCGGTAGGCAGGAAGGGGGTAGAAGTGCCCAGCAGGCAGGAAGGGAGTAGAAGTGTCCGGTAGGCAGGAAGGGGGTAGAAGTGCCCTGTAGGCAGGAAAGGGGTAGAAGTGCCCTGTAGGCAGGAAAGGGGTAGAAGTGTCCTGTAGGCAGGAAGGGGGTAGAAGTGCCCTGTAGGCAGGAAAGGGGTAGAAGTGTCCTGTAGGCAGGAAGGGGGTAAAAGTGCCCGGTAGACAGGAAGGGGGTAGAAGTGCCCGGTAGGCAGGAAGGGGGTAGAAGTGCCCGGCAGGCAGGAAGGGGGTAGAAGTGCCCGGCAGGCAGGAAGGGGGTAGAAGTGCCCTGTAGGCAGGAGGGGGTGACAGTGCCTGGTAGGCAGGAAGGGGGTAGAAGTGCCCGGTAGGCAGGAAGGGGGTAGAAGTGCCCGGTAGGCAGGAAGGGGGTGACAGTGTCCGGTAGGGAAGGGGTTAAAGGCTGAACGTTGCATTTTGGTTCAATAGACTTCAATGGAGATGCTGCAGAAATGCGTTTTTGATGCGTTTTGCGGTTTAATCTGCCCAGCAACAAGTGGGGGGAAAAAAACGAAACGCATCAAAAACGCAACAAAAACGCATGTGCAAAAAGCAGTGCAGAAACGGATCAAAAGCAAACCACGAAGGTGTGAACCAGGGGTGGACTGAAAACTCATGGGGCCCCCGGGCAGTAGGGAATCATGGGGCCCCTGTGTCCTCACCCACACTCAAAAAAAGCCTATAAAAGGTACCAGGGGCATTTCATGGGGCCCCCTACTGACCCCGGGCCTGCGGGCAGTGACCGAGCGCTTGAATGGTCAGTCCGCCCCTGGTGTGAACCGAGCCTTACTGTGTAACCAGGAACTAGCAGATTTAGCTACACTAACAAACTGCCGCCAGACTCCAGCTCACACTGCAGTCAGCACCTCCTGGAGCCCGGCGCTCATTATTCTTCATTGAGGCTTCAACTGATATTTCTGAATTCCTAACGCAGCCGTTTGTGCTTTCCATCCTCTAGGACCCCCTGAAACGGCTACAAATGACATGAAAACGTACATGGACATGCTGAATCCGGAAATAAACCCCAACGGAGGCAAGAAAGGTGACAGCAGCGTTCCCCCGCCCCCACCGCCGGCCTTTCCTCCCCCACCGCCACCGGCTCCTGACTCCAGACTCCCGCCGCCCCCGTGTTATCCGGCGCCAAACCCTCCGGAGGGTCAGCACACATCGGAGATCTACGTCCAGGCGAAGAACAATCTGCGGCACGTGGAGAGCGAAATCCTGCAGGAAGAGGTAATTGGGCACGGGTACTTGGAGTATGTTCGGTTATGGGGCCGCCGTCATTCACCGGCCGTGTGGGTTCAAAGCCGAATTAAACCCAAAGCCAAGAATGTCCTATGTTGCAGCTTACCAATCATTAGATGTGGCGGCTGCATTCGTTTTCTGTTTTTAGGCTTTTTTTCTATTTTCATGTGGTGATCCAGCCAGTAAGTTTGTTGTTTTTCAGAAGCTCAAGCTCCCTAGCAGAATGTATCAGTTTACACGGATGAGACAAACCATTTACCATGAAGGCTCCACGGGGCATCTTAATAGCGCCGGAAGCGTTCGCTGTGTAAAGACGCATTAAAAACGTGAGTTTTTCAGCGTTTTTTAGAGTTTTTGCATTAGCGTTTAGCCGTGTTTTCTGAATTTGTGGTTTTTAGCTTTTTTTGCATTAGCGTTTAGCTGCGTTTTTCATAATTTGCAGTTTTTATTGTTTTTTTAGCATTTTTTTACATACAGAAAAAATTTTTGCTAAAAAAAAAAAAGTACAAAAACACCGATTTGCTGCGTTTCTGCCCGTTTCGCCGCGTTTTACCATTACAGCTTGCATGCACACGGTGGCGTTTTCTTCAGCTGGTGATCTTGCTAGTAACACGCCTCCTGTATTGGAGCGCCCCCACCCTAGGCAGGTGCATCAGGTGACACCTATCGCACGGGGTGACACCGAACCCGCTCCACAAAAAGGTAAGTTTTAAAGCGAGCCGACGATCCCCGCAGGATGGATCAAATCTGCAGATCGAGCATAATGGATTGGAGTCCGATCCATTATGCTTCCCGATCCGCAGATCTGATCCATCCTGCGGGGATCGTCGGCTCGCTTTAAAACCTCCCTTTTCATGAAGCTCGTGGAGAGATCAGTTAACCCCATATAGGTTGCAAGCTGACGATCCCCGCAGGATGGATCGGATCTGCAGATTGAGCATCCAATGGATCGGATCTGCGGATTGAGCATAATGGATCAGAGTCCGATCCATTGTGCTCCTCAATCCACAGATCCGATTTATCCTGCGGGGATCGTCGGCTTGCAACCTATACGGGGTTAACTGATCTCTCCACGAGCTCCATGGAAAGGTACATTTTAAAGCAAGCCGACGATCCCCGCAGGATGGATCGGATCTGCGGATCGGGGAGCATAATGGATTGGACTCCGATCCATTATGCTCGATCCGCAGATCCGATCCATCCTGCGGGGATCGTCGGCTTGTAACCTATACGGGGTTAACTGATCTCTCCACGAGCTCCATGAAAAGGTAAGTTTTAAAGCAAGCCGACGATCCCCGCAGGATGGATCGGATCTGCGGATCGAGCATAATGGATCGGAGTCCAATCCATTATGCCCGATTCGCAGATCCGATCCATCCTGCGGGGATCGTCGGCTTGCAACCTATACGGGGTTAACTGATCTCTCCACGAGCTCCAGGGAAAGGTACATTTTAAAGCAAGCCGACGATCCCCGCAGGATGGATCGGATCTGCAGATTGAGCATAATAGGTCAGAGTCCGATCCATTAAGCTCCCCGATCCGCAGATCCGAACCATCCTGCGGGGATTGTCGGAGGGGTGACACGAAGTGTTACTGCACCGGGTGACACCAACCCTAGGAACGCCCCTGCTCTGGAGGAAGGAGCACAGGGCGCACCTTTGGACAAGCAGCTATGTCAGTCAGGCGGAACACAAAAAAAGTGTCAAACTGGCATTTTTGTACTTTTTTTTTGTGTGTGTAAAAAAAACTCAAAAAGCTAAAAACCACAAATTCAGAAAACACGGCTAAACACTAATGCAAAAACGCTAAAAAAATGCTGAAAAACTCACATTTTTACCGCGACTTTGCACAGCTAACGCTTCCAGCGCTATTAAAATGCCCCGAGTGCATAGAGCCTTACTGGTAAATGGTTTTTCTCATCCGTGTAAACTGATACATTCTGCTGGGGAGCTTGAGCGTTTGACAAACAACAGACTTACTGTCTGGATCACCAGATGAAAATAGAAAAGCTAATGCAGCTGCCACATCTAAGAATTGGTGAGCTGCAATATAAGAAATGTTTGTTTTGGGGGGTTTACCCAGATGGAAGAAAAATATATTTGAAATACTATAATTTTGGTTGTATTCAAAATATTTTAAAAAATACATTTCAAATATACTGTACTAAAATCTTGACATGTTTGGTATCTATTTACTCGACGCAACATCATCTTTTTTTATTGTAGCAAAACGTAAATGGCTGCGCAACTATGATGTGACCTAATAAATTGCAGCAGCCGCCATTTAATTTTCGGCTTTCAGAAAATATATAATATTTGGGGATGTTAAGTCATTTTCTAGCAAAAAAAAAAAAATGCTGAATTCAACATGAGAGCGAGAAATGAAGAAATGGCCTCGGCAGGCAAGCGAGTGGTTGGCCCACCTCTGATAGGGTGTTGCCGGGCACATGTTCACCATTACAGTGAAGTGGGTGGCCGCCATTTTTTGGTGTTTTGTTGGTTTTGTTGGTTCCCTTTTAAAGAACCTGAAGCCGCTGGGTGTAAATTAGCCGGCGGTTCCATAGGAAGGACTTGGATTCCCGGATCATTGGTTATTCTATAGCACCATCCTACACCTGGCCTCCTGACGGTAAGACCTCCCACAAGGCCATTACCGGATTAGTCCAGTGAGATGTCGGGATCACTTTCCTTTGGGGTTTTAATTAACATTCATATTTAAGTGCACTGCGGCTTCCAGCAATTAAGGAAACAGATGTTTACACTGACGGCCGAGATCCGGTGCAAAGGGAGGACTAGGTAACGAAGGCTTAAAGGAGAAGCATGGATGCCAGCACTTAGGGCCTTAAAGGGGAACACCAGTTTAGCAAAAATTAAAAAAGTAAATAGATGGAGAACACTGAGCGGAGGCCAATGGAGGGATAGGCAGAGAAGAGTGGAGGACACTGAGTGAAGACTAGTACAGGGATTGGCAGAGAGGGTTGGAGAAAAATGGCAACCGATCGCACTCGGGATGCCGATTCATCTTGAACTGAACTGGGTTCAGGGATTGGTAGAGAGGAGGGGTGGAGGACACTGAATGGAGGCCAATGGAGAGATTGACAGAAAGGGTTGGAGTGCAGTGGAGCAATTGGCAGACAGGGTTGGAAGACATTAAGAGGAGGCCATTGGAGGGATTGGCAGAGAGGGGTGGAGGACACTTAGAGGAGACCAGTGGGAAGATTGGCAGAGAGGGGTGGAGGACACTGAGAGGAGACCAGTGTGAGGGATTGGCAGAGAGTAGTGGAGGACAGTTGAGGGATTGGCAGAGAATGGTGGAAGGAGGCCATTGGAGGGATTGGCGGAGAGGGTTGGAAGACACTAAAAGGAGGCCATTGGAGGGATCGGTAGAGAGGGGTGAAAGACACTGAACGGAGGCCATTGGAGGGATCGGTAGAGAGGGGTGAAAGACACTGAACGGAGGCCATTGGAGGGATCGGTAGAGAGGGGTGAAAGACACTGAACGGAGGCCAGTGAGATTAACAGAGAGGGTTGGACGACAGTTGAGGGGATGGCAGAGAATGGTGGAGGACACTGAGAGGAGTCCAGTGGGAGGGATTGGCAGAGAATGGTGGAGGACAGTGAGAGGAGGCCATTGGAGGAATTGGCGGAAAGGGTTGGAGGACACTAAGAGTAGGCCATTAGAGGGATCGGTAGAGAGAGGTGGAGGACACTGAGCGGAGGCCAGTGGGATTGGCAGAGAGGGTTGGAGGAGAGTGGAGAGAATGTCAGAGAGGGGTGGAGAACACTGAGCGGAGACCAGTGGGAGGGATTGGCAGGGAGGGTTGAAGACCAGTGGGAGGGATTGGCAGAGATGGGTGGATGACAGTTGAGGGATTGGCAGAGAATAGTGGAGGACTGTGAGAGGAGGCCATTGGAGGGATTGGCGGAAAGGGGTGAAGGACACTGAGAGGAGACCAGTGGGAGGGATTGGCAGGGAGGGTTGAAGGCCAGTGGAGGGATTGGCAGAGAGGGTTGAAGACCAGTGGAGGGATTGGCAGAGAGGCGTGGAGGACACTGAGAGGAGACCAGTGGGAGGGATTGGCAGAGAGGGTTGAAGACCAGTGGAGGGATTGGCGGAGAGGCGTGGAGGACACTGAGAGGAGACCAGTGGGAGGGATTGGCAGGGAGGGTTGAAGGCCAGTGGAGGGATTGGCAGAGAGGGGTGGAGGACACTGAGAGGAGACCAGTGGGAGGGATTGGTAGGGAGGGTTGAAGACCAGTGGAGGGATTGGCAGAGAGGCGTGGAGGACACCGAGAGGAGACCAGTGGGAGGGATTGGCAGAGAGGGTTGAAGACCAGTGGAGGGATTGGCGGAGAGGGGTGGAGGACACTGAGAGGAGACCAGTGGGAGGGATTGGCAGGGAGGGTTGAAGGCCAGTGGAGGGATTGGCGGAGAGGCGTGGAGGACACTGACCAGTTGGTAAGGTGAATGAGTCTAGCAGCAGCATTCATGATAGACTGGAGGGAGGACAGTCTGTGTAGAGGAAGGCCAACAAGAATTGAGTTGCAATAATCCAGGTAAGAGATAACCAGGGAGCACCTTGGTGGCTTGGCTGGTTATGAAGGGCCGAATTTTGTAGATGTTATGGAGATAAAGCAGGATTTGGATAGTGATTGAATGTTGGACCAAAAGGCGAAGCTACAGTCCATGATGATGTCTAACACCCTGACACAAGTGGAGGGACAGACAGTAGCGCTCTTGATGCCCTCTTGATTTCTTGTCCTGGTGACACAGGGACAGGAAGTGAGGAAAATCTCCTGAATGGGGTCACATCAATAATAAGTGAAACAGAATGTCAAACTTTTCTCTGGGTTACAAAGTGTTGTCCAATAGAACACCCCCTCCCTTCTCTACCAAAATACTAAACTGGAGATGCCTCTATTGGCTCTGCTCTCCCAGACATGATTGCTTGGGTAGGCTGACCGGTCATGTTCATCCCAGAAGCTGGAAGCCAAGACATCTTCATATGGATGGTGCCTACACGTCCAGCCATCCTCTGATCACTTGGGCTGGCCAATGCTGGAGCTCCTGTATTTAAACAAAAGCTAATAATAATGTAAAACCTTCCAGCGCAAACACAGCCCTGTAACAGGACGCTCGTCCAAGGGGATGTTTCCATTAAAGGTGGATCTCCTTTGCAGCAATTGTGTAACACAAGCCATCCAACATTGCACCTGCCGGGAGTTCCATCGGGTCACAACCCCTCAAACGTCTGTTTTTAAAGGTATAGAATACGTCTATATTTGTCAGGGAGGTTTAAAAATCCAGCCCAGTCCTTTGATTATCCTCCGGAGTGTTTTGTTTGCGTCCAACAAAGCTTTCCTCCTGGAGATCAATGGTACCCAATGCTGCTATTCTGTAGGAGAGCCGGTGGGTAAACATCAGCACAAAGCAGACAATGCCGCCATTGTGTTCACTTGGCAGGCGGGCGTATTACAAGGTCCCCGGAGAGGGAGAGAAAGTGAAGGCTGAGTGTATAATCTCTTTAATTGGGTCGAGTCGAGGGACCGGAGAGAATTAAAGGGGGGCACCCTCATCCTTTTGTGGGAACATACAGGAAAGTGAAACTGAAATTACATTTAGTCAATTTTGCAGAGACTAGAACGCATTGTGTGACTCGGCTTTTGCCGGGAGCGGAACTTCACTCTCTCAATCCTCTAGCCTTGGTAAATACATAGGAAGGTATATTGTATATACTAGTTTTAAACTAGCGCCCCAATACATCAGGTGTCCCCCATCACAGTGTCCCCCATCACAGTGTCCCCATACATCAGGTGTCCCCCATCACAGTGTCCCCCATCACAGTGTCCCCATACATCAGGTGTCCCCCATCACAGTGTCCCCCATCACAGTGTCCCCATACATCAGGTGTCCCCCATCACAGTGTCCCCACACATCAGGTGTCCCCTTCACAGCGCCTCCATACATCAGGTGTCCACCATCACAATGTCCCCATACATCAGGTGTCCCCAACACAGTTTCATTATCACAGTGTCCATATACATCTGGTTCCCCCATCACAGTGTCCCCATACATCAGGCATCCTCATCACAGCACTCCCATCCATCAGGTGTCTCCATCACAGTGTCCCCATACATCAGGTTCCCACATCAGTGTCCCCATACATCAGGTGTCCCTGTCCATCAGGTTTCGCCATCACAGTGTCCTCATCCATCAGGTTTCCTCATCACGGTGCCCCCATACATCAGGCGTCCTCATCACAGCACTCCCATCCATCAGTTGTCTCCATCACAGTGTCCCCACACATCAGGTGTCCCCATCACAGCGCCCCCATACATCAGGTGTCCCCATCACAGCACTCCCATCCATCAGGTGTCCCCATCACAGCGCCCCCATACATCAGGTGTCTTCATCACGGTGTCTCCATCCATCAGGTGTCCCCATCACGGTGTCCCCATCCATCAGGTGTCCTCATCACAGTGTCCCCATCCATCAGGTGTCCCCATCATGGTGTCTCCACACATCAGGTGTCCCCATCACGGTGGGAACATATAGGAAAGTGAAACTGAAATTTCGATTTTGCAGAGACTAGAACGCATTGTGTGACTCAGCTTTTGCCTGAATGCAGTTTGAAGCGGAACTTCACTCTCATTCCTCTAGCCTTGGTAAATACATAGGAAGGTATATCGTATATACTAGTTTTAAACTTTTTTTTTTACACTTCTGCAGGTACTTCCTGGTTTCTAGCCTAGGTCAAAATGATGTCATACATCCCAGGAGTGTTTATGGGATGAGGGGGGGGGGTTCAGCTAAGCACCCCCCCCCCCAGGTCACCCGCATGCCTGAGCTAGGGGCAGATGGATTCCAGTAAATGCTACATGAACCATCTTCATTTTGTATTTTAGATAGTTCAATAGTGTCTTTGTTGAACCAGTATTGTGAATGCTCGTGGAAACAAGGCCATGGCTATATCTGGTCAGCGATGTTGGTGACAGCCGGATGGCAGGGCGGAGGTGTATCGCTGGTTGCTAGTAAGCCGGCAGCCACTGGTTTTCTATGTTATGGCCTTAGCGGGAAGTTGTCACATTTTACATCTCACCCAACTTAGGCTGGCCATACATCAAACATTTTATTATTTAACCAGCGGATTAAATGAAAAAAAAATGGATAACACAATAAACTCTCCAGCGCTCCAAGGATCAAATGCCACAGGAAAGCCAAGGGAACCAGGACCAAATTCACCTATGGGTAGCCTTTCGGAGATGCTGCCCTCCTCAGATAGGGAAATGACCTGATTCCCCCAATCACATCATCATCCACACTCCCACTTCACAGTGCCTTCACAGCGCCCCCATGCTGCCCTCCTCAGGGAAATGACCTGATTCCCCCATCATCATCCACATCATCATCCTCACTCCCACTTCACAGCGCCTTCACAGCGCCCCCATGCTGCCCTCCTCAGATAGGGAAATGACCTGATTCCCCCATCCACATCATCATCCACACTCCCACGGAGTTGTTATATTCTGAGAACAGGGAAAGTTCCTCGCTGTCAGTATACACTGATCAGCATTGCAGGCTATAGCCAGGGGCACTGATCATTCGGGAAAAAACCAACAGGCTGGCAGTACCATCTTAATAGCATCATGGGCCCTTGGGCAAAGTAATGCACTGGGGCCCCTACCAGCCTGCATCAGGTGTCCCCATCACAGTGTCCCCATACATCAGGTTTTCCCATCACAATGAACCCATCAATCAGGTTTCCCTGTACATCAGGTGTCCCCCCATCACAGTGTGACCATATATCAGGTTCCCCCATCACAATGCCCCCAGACATCAGGTTCCCCCATTCATCAGATGAGACATCAGGTTCCCCCATACATCAGGTGTCCCCATCACAGTGTCCCCATACATCAGGTGTCCCCATCACAGTGTCCCCATACACCAAGCGTCCTCATCGCAGCACTCCCATCCATCAGGTGTCCCCATCACGGTGTCCCCACACATCAGGTGTCTCCATCATAGTGTCCCCATACATCAGGTGTCTCCATCACAGTGTCCTCACACATCAGGTGTCCCCATCACAGCACTCCCATATATCAGGTGTCTCCATCCATCAGGTTCTGCCATCACAGTATCCTCATCCATCAGGTGTCCCCATCATAAAGTCTCCACACAATAGGTGTCCCGATCATAAAGTCCCCACACATCAGGTGTCCCCATCACAGTGTCCCCATACATCAGGTGTCCCCATCACAGCACCCTCATACATCAGGTGTCCCCACACATCAGGTGTCCCCATCATAAAGTCTCCACACAATAGGTGTCCCGATCATAAAGTCCCCACACATCAGGTGTCCCCATCACAGTGTCCCCATACATCAGGTGTCCCCATCACAGCACCCTCATACATCAGGTGTCCCCACACATCAGGTGTCCCCATCACAGCACCCTCATACATCAGGTGTCCCCATCACAGTGTCCCCACACATCAGGTGTCCACCATCACAGTGTCCCCATACATCAGGTGTCCCCAACAGAGTGTCACCATCACAGTGTCTATATACATTAGGTTCCCCCATTACAGTGTCCCAATCACAGTGTCCCCCTCCCCCCCTCACATGCTGCTCCCACCTACAATGAAGGCAGCTCCTCCTTTCTCTCCCCTGCTGAGACTGAGGTGAGTTCTAAGTCTCAGTACTGACTCTCTTCTGCCCCCTGCAGGAGGGAGGAGAAATCTGCATCATCTCTCCAGCATCAGCCAGCCACTGCTCCTTCTTTCATTGCAGTTACTCATGTCAAAGAAGAGCAGCATATGTGGCCAAATCACCAGTGCACCCCCCAACACAGTGCCTGGGACCCCCCCCCCTTGTCCTAGCCCTAATCATGGGGCCCCCCTTACACCTGGGGCCCCTGGGCAGTGCCCAGGTGTGCCCATTCATTAAGACATCCCTGCAGGCTAGTTGTACAGAATTAGATTGGTAGATCAACTGCCCATAGATGGATCGAACTTCAGCCATTCCTTGCTGAACCGGCCGAATTTCAATCCATCTATGGCCACCTTTAGTTTGCCCGTTCTCCGAATGGACAAAGTTCTAAATGAAATCTACCGGATTCTCCTCCCCAGGGGCGGACTGACCATTCGGGTACGAGGGCCCGGGGTCAGCAGGGGGCCCCATGAGATGTCCCTGGTACCTTTCATAGGCTTTTTTGGGTGTGGTTTGAGTGTGGGCGAGGACACAGGGGCCCTATAATCCCCTTTTGCCCGGGGGCCCCATGAGTTGTCAGTCCGCCCCTGCTGCTCCCTGATGGCCACGATGACATTTGTGATAGACGTGTCGATGTGATAGAGGCCGCACTTAGGTAACGATCGATGGACTCTGCGTTCCCCTGTCTAGGGATAGAAATCGGAGCCCTGAAAGGTGATATAAATGATTCAGCAGAGTCCCGGCTTTGCAGAGCTCCTCATTGTACGGCACATAATGAGGGATGGACTGAGATCTTGGAAAGAATAATTGCATTGTGTTTGTCACCACGGCAGAAGACGAGGCTCGTTTGCATGATATGGACCGTGCATGCTCCTTGCAGCTGCTGTCATGCGTTGTCATTGGCCGAGCAGCGAGCGTAGATAAGGATTTTATTGCGCTGCTTTTAATAAGTGGAACCTTCCAGGCCAAGCTGTACGGTTGTAGGCTACAGATAACACAGAAAAGGAATACACCCGTGTCTGGTGTCTGACATGCGAGCGCTTTGGCTGTTTAACCCCCCCCCAGGTGGAGATGACCAGAGATGAATTCCCAGTTCAAAGGTCAACTGGATGATGTGCAACTGCCACCGGAATTACAGGGGAGTCGCTTCTGTAAAGGGCCCCTCCGCCCAGTTGGGTATTTAGGTTTTGTGTTGCCCTAGGCAACACAAAAATCATCTGCCTCCATGGACACCGACCAACACCCCCCCCCCCCACCACCACCACCACCACCCCAGCAGACAGGGGCCGACTGACCATTTGGAAGCTTGGGCAGTGCCCAAGGTCCCGGGGTCAGTAGGGGGCCCCATGAAATGCCCCTGGTACCTTTTCCATAGGCTTTTTTGAGTTTGGGCAAGGACACAGGGGCCCCATGATCCCCTATTGCCCGAGGGCCCCATGAGTTTTCAGTCCGCCCCTGCAGGGGCCCCATGATCCCCTATTGCCCAGGGGCCCCATGAGTTGTCAGTCTGCCCCTGCCCGCAGAGAGAGCCTGACATTGACCAACAACACCCCTGCCCCCCACCTGGGAGAGCCTTCCACTACCCCCCCCCCCCCCGGCAAAAGAGAAAAGGCACTCATCTTCACAGCTCCGGACATCCCCGGAAACAAGAGTCAGGCTCTGCATACACCATCAAGCAGCCTGCAGCCTCTCTCAGATCCCACCTGGTTCTTATGATGTGCGTGTCCCTTCTTTCATCCCTTCTTCTGGGGGGAAGTGCTGCCCCCCCTGAAAAATGCCACCCTAGGCAAGTGCCTTGTTTGCCTTGTGGTAAATATGCCCCTGCCTCTGCCTAAAACTGATAGTTTAGTTGTAGGTGGAGCCTGGTGGGCCAAGTGATGATGCAACCTCCTTTGTTTGTTCCTGTTCGGATTCTTAAAAAATATCAAATACATTGTAAAAATCCAGCAGGGATGGTGGGAACCCTCTATATTGGGCACAGCTGTGCAGATCTAGGAGGTGCTTCAGGTTTCCCACCAACAACTGATTATTATTATTATACAGGATTTATTATTATTATTATTATTATTATTATTATACAGGATTTATATTATTATTATTATTATACAGGATTTATGGCGCCAACAGTTTGCTCAGCACTTTACAATATAAAGGGAGACAATACAGCAACCATACAGTTCAATACAAGAGGGATAGGAGGGCCTGATCCTGGGAGCTTACAATCTAAGATAGGTCTGTTGTGGGTGGAGTGGTACTTTAACCTGTGTTGTGGGCGGAGTGGTACTTTAAGATAGGTCTGTTGTGGGCGGAGTGGTACTTTAAGATATGTCTGTTGTGGGCGGAGTGGTACTTTAAGATATGTCTGTTGTGGGCAGAGTGGTACTTTACGATAGGTCTGTTGTGGGCGGAGTGGTACTTTACGATAGGTCTGTTGTGGGCGGAGTGGTACTTTACGATAGGTCTGTTGTGGGCGGAGTGGTACTTAAGGATAGGTCTGTTGTGGGCGGAGTGGTACTTTAAGATAGGTCTGTTGTGGGCGGAGTGGTACTTTAAGATAGGTCTGTTGTGGGCGGAGTGGTACTTTAAGATAGGTCTGTTGTGGGCGGAGTGGTACTTTAAGATAGGTCTGTTGTGGGCGGAGTGGTACTTTAAGATAGGTCTGTTGTGGGCGGAGTGGTACTTTAAGATAGGTCTGTTGTGGGCGGAGTGGTACTTTAAGATAGGTCTGTTGTGGGCGGAGTGGTACTTTAAGATAGGTCTGTTGTGGGCGGAGTGGTACTTTAAGATAGGTCTCTTGTGGGCGGAGTGGTACTTTAAGATAGGTCTCTTGTGGGCGGAGTGGTACTTTAAGATAGGTCTCTTGTGGGCGGAGTGGTACTTTAAGATAGGTCTCTTGTGGGCGGAGTGGTACTTTAAGATAGGTCTGTTGTGGGCGGAGTGGTACTTTAAGATAGGTCTGTTGTGGGCGGAGTGGTACTTTAAGATAGGTCTGTTGTGGGCGGAGTGGTACTTAAGGATAGGTCTGTTGTGGGCGGAGTGGTACTTTACGATAGGTCTGTTGTGGGCGGAGTGGTACTTTAAGATAGGTCTGTTGTGGGCGGAGTGGTACTTTAAGATAGGTCTGTTGTGGGCGGAGTGGTACTTTAAGATAGGTCTCTTGTGGGCGGAGTGGTACTTTAAGATAGGTCTCTTGTGGGCGGAGTGGTACTTTAAGATAGGTCTCTTGTGGGCGGAGTGGTACTTTAAGATAGGTCTGTTGTGGGCGGAGTGGTACTTTAAGATAGGTCTGTTGTGGGCGGAGTGGTACTTTAAGATAGGTCTGTTGTGGGCGGAGTGGTACTTTAAGATAGGTCTGTTGTGGGCGGAGTGGTACTTTAACGAGAGGACGAAGTACTAGTCGCCTGTGTTTTTAGGATGGCATGGAGGGGCCATCATAGTGGCTTCACTAACTCTCTCTAATCCTCGATTGCTGCTCACGAAGGAGATTGAGCCATCGTCGTGTTTCTCTTTTAACGTCTTCCGATGATGTTTTTATGTATTTTTTCTTTTTTTTTCTTTAGTACTAAAAACACTCAAATTTCATCGTGGAAAAATCTGGTGAGCCGCAGGTAAAGCATTCACTGCCCCCTTCAGCAATGGCTGCGTGGCTGAGTTCTGAGCAGCCTCCTCTTCCTTCCTACATAAAGCATTCTGACGTCACCGGCTCCACCCCACCAGGCCATTTCAGGTGACCCTCACACCTCTCCTGCAGCTACGGCACCCCCCTTGTCTCTGCCCACACCGTGTGGTAGCAGGGAGGAGGACAGAACCCCTCCTACAGATCCTGCACTTCTCTGTGCTGCCATGGAGAGGCTCACCTCTACCAACTCCCCCCCCCCCTCCATCCAGTCTCAGCATTTGGCAGCAGGGAGGAGGACAGAACTCCTCCTACAGATCCTGCACTTCTCTGTGCAGCCATGGAGAGGCTCACCTCTACCAACTCCCCCCCCCCCCCCCCCCTCCATCCAGTCTCAGCATTTGGCAGCAGGGAGGAGGACAGAACTCCTCCTACAGATCCTGCACTTCTCTGTGCAGCCATGGAGAGGCTCGCCTCTACCAACCCCCCCCCCCTCCATCCAGTCTCAGCATTTGGCAGCAGAGAGGAGGACAGAACTCCTCCTACAGATCCTGCACTTCTCTGTGCAGCCATGGAGAGGCTCGCCTCTACCAACTCCCCCCCCCCCCCCTCCATCCAGTCTCAGCATTTGGCAGCAGAGAGGAGGACAGAACTCCTCCTACAGATCCTGCACTTCTCTGTGCTGCCATGGAGAGGCTCACCTCTACCACCTCCCCCCCCCCCCTCCATCCAGTCTCAGCATTTGGCAGCAGAGAGGAGGACAGTACTCCTCCTACAGATCCTGCACTTCTCTGTGCAGCCATGGAGAGGCTCACCTCTACCCCCCCCCCCCCCCCATTCTGTCTCAGCATTTGGCAGCAGGGAGGAGGACAGAACTCCTCCTACAGATCCTGCACTTCTCTGTGCAGCCATGGAGAGGCTCACCTCTACCAACCCCCCCCCCCCCTCCATCCAGTCTCAGCATTTGGCAGCAGAGAGGAGGACAGAACTCCTCCTACAGATCCTGCATTTCTCTGTGCAGCCATGGAGAGGCTCGCCTCTACCATCTCCTCTTCCTCCCATCCCATCTCAGCAGTTGGCAGCAAGGAGGAGGACAGAACTCCTCCTACATATCCTGTACTTCTCTGTGCAGTCATGGAAAGGCTCACCTCTACCACCTCCTCCCCCCCATCCCGTATCAGCAGTCGACAGCAGGGAGGAGGACAGAACTCCTCCTAAAGATCCTGCACTTGTCTGTGCAGCCATGGAGAGGCTCACCTCTACCACCCCCCCCCCCCCCCATCCTGACTTAGCATATGGCAGAGCAGGAAGAAGGACAAAACTTTTCCCACAGATCCTGCACTTCTCTGTGCAACCATGGAAAGGCTCACCTCTAATAGCTCCCCCCCTCTTGTATTAGCAGTCGGCAGCAGGGAGGAGGACAGAACTCCTCCTACAAATCCTGCACTTCTCTGTGCAACCATGGAAAGGCTCACCTCTAATAGCTCCCCCCCCCCCCCTGTTGTATTAGCAGTCGGCAGCAGGGAGGAGGACAGAACTCCTCCTACAGATCCTGCACTTCTCTGTGCAGCCATGGAGAGGCTCAACTCTACCACCTCCCCCCCCCCCCATCTCAGCAGTCGGCAGCAGGGAGGAGGACAGAACTCCTCCTACAGATCCTGAACTTCCCTGAGCAGCTATGGAGAGGCTCATCTCTCTGGTGCGGATGTCAATGATAAATTAATGAAACAGATCGCAAAACGCAATGCGATTGTGAGATTGTGAGAACACCCATGCGATGCGATGCGATGCGATACGATGCGGATTTAAAAAAGGATTGGTGCGGATATGATGCGATTCGAGCCAAGTGTATGCCTCAGATCACACCGCACAGACATTTCCATGTCATTCACACAGGCCGTGCGATTCCTGCGCCAATGACATGCGTTGCCCCGCCCCGCACAGTGCGAACCCGGCGCTTCCAATCATTTTATTTTAAATGTTACAAAGTAACAAATTCAGAGCTAAACGCAGCGACTTCATCTCCCCGTGTGACTCAGCGACAGGTCACCGCTAAGAATAGAGCCGCGCTCCGTCCTCTCGCCGCGCTCCGTCCTCTCGCCGAGCTCCGTCCTCTCGCCGCGCTCCGTCCTCTCGCCGCCCTCGCCTCTTTTACTTCTTATCGCCGTGAAGTTTTCTTGGCTCCGTCCAGTAATAGGGTGGAGGGCGACCTTTGCTCTTTCCTGGATTAGTATTAATGGCTGCGACTCCGGGAAGCCGGAAACATGTGCAATATATTCCAGCAGGAAGCAGGAAAAATGTGCAATATATTCCAGCAGGAAGCAGGAAAAATGTGCAATATATTCCAGCAGGAAGCAGGAAAAATGTGCAATATATTCCAGCAGGAAGATGGAAAAATGTGCAATATATTCCAGCAGGAAGCAGGAAAAATGCGCAATATATTACAGCAGGAAGATGGAAAAATGTGCAATATATTCCAGCAGGAAGCAGGAAAAATGTGCAATATATTCCAGCAGGAAGCAGGAAAAATGCGCAATATATTCCAGCAGGAAGATGGAAAAATGTGCAATATATTCCAGCAGGAAGCAGGAAAAATGCGCAATATATTACAGCAGGAAGATGGAAAAATGTGCAATATATTCCAGCAGGAAGCAGGAAAAATGTGCAATATATTCCAGCAGGAAGCAGGAAAAATGTGCAATATATTCCAGCAGGAAGCAGGAAAAATGCGCAATATATTCCAGCAGGAAGATGGAAAAATGTGCAATATATTACAGCAGGAAGCAGGAAAAATGCGCAATATATTACAGCAGGAAGCAGGAAAAATGCGCAATATATTACAGCAGGAAGCAGGAAAAATGTGCAATATATTCCAGCAGGAAGCAGGAAAAATGTGCAATATATTCCAGCAGGAAGCAGGAAAAATGTGCACGCAATATATTACAGCAGGAAGCATGAAAAATGTGCAATATATTCCAGCAGGAAGCAGGAAAAATGCGCAATATATTTCAGCAGGAAGCAGGAAAAATGTGCAATATATTCCAGCAGGAAGCAGGAAAAATGCGCAATATATTACAGCAGGAAGCAGGAAAAATGCGCAATATATTACAGCAGGAAGCCGGAAAAATGTGCAATATATTACAGCAGGAAGCCGGAAACATGTGCAAAATATTCCAGCAGGAAGCCGGACAAATGCGCAATATATTCAAGCAGGAAAAATGTGCAATATATTCCAGCAGGAAGCAGGAAAAATGCGCAATATATTCCAGCAGGAAGCAGGAAAAATGCGCAATATATTCCAGCAGGAAGCAGGAAAAATGCGCAATATATTCCAGCAGCCGGTAATAAGGAAGAAAAACGCACGTTGATCCCCGAGATGGCAAAGACCGTATTCTGAGGGCAGGGAGACGACTGCGAGAGGCTAAGCCCGGGTTCAAACTGATGCCGTGCGGAAAGTGCAGCGCTTTCTATGCGATTTCCACACCGCATCCTGATCGCACCCCGTTCATACGAACCGCGTGTATTGTAAGTTAACGACACCCCCGAAAGCGGTTTGCAAAACGCGATGCCATGGTTGTGCGTGGTTGTGAATTCCCATGCGATCCGATTCTGGTGCGGATTAAAAAAGGATCCTGCACTTTTTTTTGCTGCGGATGCGGTGTGATTTGAGCCGTACAAACTGTATGGCTCAAATTGCACCGCACGGAAATCGCATGTGATTTGCAGAGGAATGTGGTGCGGTTCCTGTGCGAATCGCATGCGATATGCTGCACCCGATCAGTGTGAGCTCCGGGATCAGCAAATATCATCTTAATCCATTCCTCGTGTGTCTTCCTGAATCTCGGTGATGTTTATGTATTTCTTCCAGATCTGTGCCGTCATCCAGTGTGAGACTTCCTGGTATAAAGACCGCTCACTGCGGACCCCTCTCCTTGAGCAGGATGACTGGTCTTGTCTCCGCCCCCTCCTGTAGTTTTCTGTACTGGGTGGAGCCTGCTAGGCCCCTCCCACAGCTCTGCCCCCTCTCCTTGTGCAGGATGACTGGTCTTGACTCCGCCCCCTCCTGTAGTTTTCTGTAGTGGGTGGAGCCTGCTGTGCCTCTCCCACAGCTCGACCCCCTCTCCTTGTGCAGGATGATTGGCCTATTCTCCGCCCCCTCCTGTAGGTTTCTGTAGTGGGTGGAGCCTGCTCAGCCCCTCCCACAGCTTTGCTCTCTCTGCTTGTGCAGGATAACTGGTCTTGTCTCTGTCTCCTCCTGTAGTTTTCTGTAGGGGGTGGAGCCTAATGGGGGAGCCTGATCTGTGGGGGCACTCTGATCTATGGGGGCACTCTGATGGGGGAATTTGATCTATGGAGGAACCTGATCCATGGGGGCATGCTGATGGGGGAAACTGATCTATGGGGACACTCTGTTGGGGGAACTATCTATGGGGAATCTGATCTATGGGGTCACTCTGATAGGTGAACTTGACCTATGGGGGAACCTGATCTATGGGGGAACCTGATCTATGGGGGCACACTGACAGGGGAACCTGATCTACTGGGGCAATCTGATGGGGTAACTTGATCTATGGGGGAACCTGATCTATGGAGGCATACTGATGGGGGAACCTGATCTATGGAGGCATACTGATGGGGGAACCTGATCTATGGAGGCATACTGATGGGGGGAACCTGATCTATGGGAGCACTCTGATTGGGATACATGATGTAAAAGGATGATCTAATGGGGACACCTGATGTAAGGAGGCACTCTTATGGGTATCCTGATGTAAAGGGGCGCTCTGATGGGGACGCCTATTCTAAGAAGGAACTCTGATGAGGACACCTGATGTAAGGGGGCACTCTGATGGGGACACCTGATGTAAGGGGGCACTCTGATGGGGACACCTGATGTAAAGGGCAACTATGATGGGGACACCTGATGTAAAGGGGCACTCTGATGGGGACACCTATTCTAAGAAGGAATTCTGATGGGGACACCTGATGTAAAGGGGCACTCTGATGGGGACACCTGATGTAAAGGGCAACTATGATGGGGACACCTGATGTAAAGGGGCACTCTGATGGGGACACCTGATGTAAAGGGGCACTCTGATGGGGACACCTGATGTAAAGGGGCACTCTGATGGGGACACCTGATGTAAAGGGGCACTCTGATGGGGACACCTGATGTAAAGGGCAACTATGATGGGGACACCTGATGTAAAGGGGCACTCTGATGGGGACACCTGATGTAAAGGGGCACTCTGATGGGGACACCTGATGTAAAGGGCAACTATGATGGGGACACCTGATGTAAAGGGCACTCTGATGGGGACACCTATTCTAAGAAGGAATTCTGATGGGGACACCTGATGTAAGGGGGAACTCTGGTGGGGACACCTATTCTAAGAAGGAACTCTGATGAGGACACCTGATGTAAGGGGGAACTCTGGTGGGGACACCTGATGTAAGGGGGAACTCTGGTGGGGACACCTATTCTAAGAAGGAATTCTGATGGGGACACCTGATGTAAGGGGGCACTCTGATGGGGACACCTGATGTAAAGGGCAACTATGATGGGGACACCTGATACAAGGAGGTACTCTCATGGGGAACCTGATACATTTTTGATAGACACACAATGACTACAAGCTTCATTTCTCCTCTGAGGAGCTGGGCCAGCACAGACAATAGACATTCCCAGAACTGAAGAGAGCTATGACATGCAGGGGCTGTTGGCAAACTGACACTTCCTGGAGTAGTCACATTTTTGTATCATTTTGGAGGCGCATTGTAATAAAAAAAATTGAATTGTGGAAGGGGAAAAGTAAGCATCTAAAATACTTGCATTTTCTGTGCTTTTACCTCCAGTTTTTATTTTGGTGACAGTATTTTTAAACTATGAAATGACCAATGTAAATGCTGGAATTGTACTTGATTGCAGCCTTTTGTGATATACTGTATGACAGGAAAGGAGGAGGAACACTAAGAGCCAATCGGGTGTCTGGCATAACAAGGAACATGCTGAGATAATGAGAGAGCAGAGAGATGACCTCATCAGTCTGTTGCTGCTCTTTCACTGTCCAATCAGAGGCCGGGGGCAGGCAGGTGACCAGTCTCTGTTGCGTAACTGCAGCTAATACAAGTCAGGTCACCATACTGGCTGTGCTGGGTGTCAGATCTGTGTAAATCCCAGTTATTTGTGGGGAGTCGGCATTATTCTTCCACCAGGTAGCAGCTTTATAAAACTCCTGGGCGCCGCTGAACCCTCCGACCTGCTATTAGTAAAGTCTAAACTCCGTTTACAATCAGCGTTTATATTATTATAGTCGGGTTGTGATTTCCTGCTGAGGTCTGTGACCCGGTTATAAAGACAAGGAAATACAGGTGAACTGATTCCAGTAAGTACTGAAAATAGAAAATCAGTTAGTTATGGTGCCGGTAGTTTGGTGACATTGCCAAGACCAGTAGATTCAGCACCAGTCCAGGGCTTTGGTCACATGTTCTCTGCCATCAGTCAGGGTTACCTCAATGTAGATTTGATGAGCAGCACTGGAGGGAGCCTGCGTTTTCTCCAGGATAGGGAAGTATTTGTCCTTTTTTGCTTCCATTTATATAGGGTATAGGGCCAAAACTGCCATTAGAATTCATGGAGCCCAGTACAGCCTGCCTTACGGGGCTCCCCCCAGTACACCCTATTGGTGGTCCCTACACCTTACTCTATACCCCCTGCATTCCTATTAGCCAGCATTGCATCTTACTTGTATCCCAGAACCCCCCCCCCCCCTTCACTACCCTACACTCTACTGCCCCATTATCCTGCACTCTACTCCCCCATTACCCTGCACTCTGCACCCCCAATTACCCTACACTCTGCATCCCCCATTATCCTACACTCTGCATCCCCCATTATCCTACACTCTGCATCCCCCATTATCCTACACTCTGCATCCCCCATTATCCTACACTCTGCATCCCCCATTATTCTACACTCTGCATCCCCCATTATCCTACACTCTGCATCCCCCATTATCCTACACTCTGCATCCCCCATTATTCTACACTCTGCATCCCCCATTATCCTACACTCTGCATCCCCCATTACCCTACACTCTGCATCCCCCATTACCCTACACTCTGCATCCCCCATTATCCTACACTCTGCATCCCCCATTATCCTACACTCTGCATCCCCCATTACCCTACACTCTGCATCCCCCATTACCCTACACTCTGCATCCCCCATTATCCTACACTCTGCATCCCCCATTACCCTACACTCTGCATCCTCCATTACCCTACACTCTGCATCCCCCATTACCCTACACTCTGCATCCCCCATTATCCTACACTTTGCATCCCCCATTACCCTACACTCTGCATCCCCCATTACCCTACACTCTGCATCCTCCATTACCCTACACTCTGCATCCCCCATTACCCTACACTCTGCATCCCCCATTATCCTATACTCTGCATCCCCCATTACCCTACATTCTGCATCCCCCATTACCCTACACTCTGCATCCCCCATTATCCTACACTCTGCATCCCCCATTACCCTACACTCTGCATCCCCCATTATTCTACACTCTGCATCCCCCATTATTCTACACTCTGCATCCCCCATTACCCTACACTCTGCATCCCCCATTACCCTACACTCTGCATCCCCCATTATTCTACACTCTGCATCCCCCATTACCCTACACTCTGCATCCCCCATTATCCTACACTCTGCATCCCCCATTATCCTACACTCTGCATCCCCCATTATTCTACTGTCTGCATCCCCCATTATCCTACACTCTGCATCCCCCATTATTCTACACTCTGCATCCCCCATTACCCTACACTCTGCATCCCCCATTATCCTACACTCTGCATCCTCCATTATTCTACACTCTGCATCCCCCATTATCCTACACTCTGCATCCCCCATTACCCTACACTCTGCATCCCCCATTATCCTACACTCTGCATCCCCCATTATTCTACACTCTGCATCCCCCATTATTCTACACTCTGCATCCCCCATTATTCTACACTCTGCATCCCCCATTACCCTACACTCTGCATCCCCCATTATCCTACACTCTGCATCCCCCATTACCCTACACTCTGCATCCCCCATTACCCTACACTCTGCGTCCCCCATTATTCTACACTCTGCATCACCCATTACCCTACACTTTGAATCCCCCATTATCCTACACTCTGCATCCCCCATTATTCTACACTCTGCATCCCCCATTATCCTAAACTCTACTCCCCCATTACCCTACACTCTGCATCCCCCATTACCCTACACTCTGCATCCCCCATTATTCTACTGTCTGCATCCCCCATTATCCTACACTCTGCATCCCCCATTATTCTACTGTCTGCATCACCCATTATCCTACACTCTGCATCCCCCATTATTCTACACTCTGCATCCCCCATTATTCTACACTCTGCATCCCCCATTATTCTACACTCTGCATCCCCCATTATTCTACACTCTGCATCCCCCATTACCCTACACTCTGCATCCCCCATTATTCTACTGTCTGCATCCCCCATTATCCTACACTCTGCATCCCCCATTATTCTACTGTCTGCATCACCCATTATCCTACACTCTGCATCCCCCATTATTCTACACTCTGCATCCCCCATTATCCTACACTCTGCATCCTCCATTATCCTACACTCTGCATCCCCCATTACCCTACACTCTGCATCCTCCATTATCCTACACTCTGCATCCCCCATTATCCTACACTCTGCATCCTCCATTACCCTACACTCTGCATCCCCCATTACTCTACACTCTGCATCCCCCATTATTCTACGTTCTGCATCCCCCATTACTCTACACTCTGCATCCCCCATTACTCTACACTCTGCATCCCCCATTATCCTATACTCTGCATCCCCCATTACCCTACACTCTGCATCCCCCATTACTCTACACTCTGCATCCCCCATTATCCTATACTCTGCATCCCCCATAACCCTACACTCTGCATCCCCCATTACCCTACACTCTGCATCCCCCATTACCCTACACTCTGCATCCCCCATTATCCTATACTCTGCATCCCCCATTATCCCATACTCTGCATCCCCCATTACTCCACACACTGCATCCTCCATTACCCTACACTCTGCATCCTCCATTACCCTACACTCTGCATCCATCATTACCCTACCCTCTGCATCCCCCATTATCCTACATCTCTGACCATCTCCTGTAGTATGTCTGCAATCTCTGACCATCTCCTGTACCATGTCTGCAGTCTCTGACCATCTCCTGTATTATGCCTGCAGTCTCTGACATCTCCTGTAGTATGTCTGCAGTCTCTGACATCTCCTGTAGTATGTCTGCAGTCTCTGACCATCTCCTGTACTATGTCTGCAGTCTCTGACCGTCTCCTGTAGTATATCTGCAGTCTCTGACCATCTGCTGTACTATCTCTCCATTCTCTGACCATTTCCTGTATTATATCTCCAGTCTCTGACCATCTCCAGTACTATGTCTGTAGTCTCTGACCATCTCCTGTATTATGTCTGCAAACTCTGACCATCTCCAGTACTATGTCTGCAGTCTCTGACCATCTCCAGTACTATGTCTGTAGTCTCTGACCATCTCCTGTACTATGTCTGCAGTCTCTGACCATCTCCTGTATTATGTCTGCAAACTCTGACCATCTCCAGTACTATGTCTGCAGTCTCTGACCATCTCCAGTACTATGTCTGTAGTCTCTGACCATCTCCTGTACTATGTCTGCAGTCTCTGACCATCTCCAGTACTATGTCTGCAGTCTTTGACGATGTCTGCAGTCTCTAACCATCTCCTGTGTTATGTTCTCAGTCTCTAATCATTTCTTTTAGCGTGTCTGCAGTCCCTGACAGCTTTCTATAGCATTTCATCCACTGAATATTATATGTGGCCCTTTGGTGATGTCAGGGTCCCCTCTATCAAGTAGGTTGACCACCAATGATTTAGAGAGTCTATGAAGTAAAAGCCGGGGTCCAGCTGTGATAGTGATCCTCAATGCTTTCTGGTCATTATGAATTGATGGGGAAGATGACACCACTACTGACATGATGGAGAAGTAGTGGGCAGGGAAATGTGTTAGTGAATGGACCGTCTACAATGGCGAGTGAAAGAGACAAGAAGAATGGATGATGACAGTTGCACTTTGCTTGATGCAGACTTCACCTACAACAGAAACTGCTACCGTTCCATCGTCTCTGCTAACAGAAACCTTCAAAAGCCATCAAAATATTTATCGGATTAAAAGATTAAATCTGGCAGATATATATTTTAAAAAATCATAAATTAATGGGGCTGCCTTTTCTCTAATAACTCATTCATTGTATTTTTAAATGCAAGCAACATAAGTATCTCAGTTTGACCCAGAATCTTGCTCTCTCAATGTCCTTCTTTGTAGCCACCCATTTAGATGTAGAGAGGTGGGAGTGTAAGGCCAGCCATACATGAGACGATTTTCTTTCCTGCAACCACAGACTGCAAGAAAGAAAATCACCTGATTCCCCCATCAACACAGTCTATTGTGTTCTCCCAGGGGAAGGGTGGCATCCCCGACACAGTGATTATTGCTAGCCGCTATAGCCGCTGGTAATAATTGCATGAATAATCCAACAGGCTTTTTGGACCCAAGTCATAAAACAATCGATATGGGTACAATCTGCCTGCCCATAGATGGTTCAGATCTTGCCCAGTTCCTGCTGATCCGGCCAAGATTCGAACCATTTATGGCCTGCTTAAGTGATGAGACAGCGTGAAAGAATGCTAACCCTCTAGATCAGCAGTCTCCAAACTGCGGCCCAGAGGGGCCAGAGGCAGCCCCTTGCTTGCCTTTATCTGGCCCTTGGGACACTATTTCTCACACTGATACGAGGCACTATGATTACTCTTTGAAGAGGGTGGGGTTGATTTATTAAAGGCAAATAGACTGGGCACTTTGCAAGTGCGGTTGTTCCAGAGGTCAGTAAATGAGCAGAAGCTCTGCTGACTTCCATCATCCAATCATGTGCAAGCAAAATTATGCTTTTTTTATTTTCCTTGCTTGGGATTGGGTATTCTTTGTAAAGTGAAGCTTCCCCTCATTTACTAAGATCTGGAGCAACTGCACTTGCAGAGTGCACAGTCTATTTGCCTTTAGTAAATCATCCCCTATGTATTGGATCCTCCAGCCAAGGCCATCAATGCCCAGGGGGAAGATGTCAAACGGCACCCCACCCTTGGATGTATGACCATTGTGTGTCAGCAAAAATTGCCCCCCTCCCTCCGGAAAAAAAATGTGAGCACTAATCTGCACGCTTACCACCTAGCCAAATTAAAAACAAAAATTCACCCTCTTCCCAGTACAAATTCCTTCCGCTCATTGCAATCCCCAACCCTGCATAAATCTATGCCTCCCCCACCCCCCACCCTCCCAGCTCAGATCCTCTCCTTCCCCAAATTCCCCCCTCCTAGCACAAATCCTCTATTCCTCAAATTTCCCCCTGAGCACAAATCCCCCTCAATCATCCCTACTAGCATATATCACCCCCCCCCCCCCAATCCCCCCTACTAGCACAAATCCCACTAAATTACCCTTCCTAACATCACCTCAGCAAAAATCCTCTCCCCCACAAATTTCCTCTCCTAGATTAAAAGTTACCCCCCACCCCCAGAGAATTCCCCCTCCTAGCACAAATCTCCCCTCAACTTTCCTTCCAGTACAAGTCCCCCCGTTCCCCTCTCCTCAAACACAAATCTCTCCAATCTCCCCTCCTAACACAAATCCCCCCCCCCCAAACTTTCGACTCCCAGAACAAATGTTCCCCTCCCAAATCACCCCTTCTAGTACAACACCCCCTCCCCCACAAAAAAACCTAAAAAACCTTCCTAGCACGAATCTCTCCTCCTGGCTCCGCCCCCCCCCCATCTCCCCACAGCACAAATCCCCGCCCCCCCCCCCCTGAATTTTTAAATTTACAATGCGCCCAGGGAAGCCTCTCCTTCTGCTCGCCCCTAGCCCCAGCCATGCCCCCAGCACTATTTGCCGCCCACCAACTGCACAGCCCCGCCGGATCACGTGCCGGTACCACGGCGAGGACGTCTGGGTTTGCAGGTGCGCGCGCTTCTGACCACAGCACGCTTTTGTCTGCTAAAGATTCACGGCTGAAAACTGCTGATCGGCTGTGTCCAATCGCAGCACAGAGCTCTGTGTTTACAAACAACACAGGGCTCCATACACTCAGGGGCGTATTTACCACAAGGCAAACAAGGCATTTGCCTAGGGTGGCATTTTTTAGGGGGGCAGCACTTGCCCCCTGAAGAAGGGACATGCTGCATGGGGACCAGGTGAGAATGGAGCCTTAGTATAGATCTATGCTGTACAGCAAAAAATGGCCTGGTCTTGAAGGGGGGGGGGGGTAAACCTTCCGAGGGTCAAGTGGTTAATGCTCATTCATCATTCACATGAGCGGCTATCAGGTGTTAAAAATGTGGTGGAACCACATTTTTACCACCCCTGACCACCCACCTAAAAAAAAAGCATGCAGCCACTTCATTTTGTAGCCCTGGTGCAGTTTGACAGGCGATTGGTGGTTGCAGGATGGTATTTACATACAAAATAGTCAATTGATCAAATCTGAGCAATATTGCCGCTGATGTCCCGCTCTCTTGAAAAGTGATCGACTGCAGATCGCGGTTCAGAGGAGCGGCGGAATGATCGAACCCGCACAGCTGTGCACATAGCGGCTCGCCCGGAGATCTGGTTGAACGCCATTTTCTCTTCTTTTTTTTTCATGGAAAGTTTATTATTTGTTTTCCTGGAAATTCTATTTTTGGGTGACGGCTCTTTTGTGAGCGCGGCGAACAAAGGGGGGAACGGCGGGTTATTAATGCGCCCGACTATTGACGCAATCCGGCCGGTGGTGGTGAGGAGTAGAATTGGCCGTTTGTGTTTCAGCCTCGGAGTCCACATTGTAGGCATTGTTCCTGCGTGCTAACGTGATCCACGACATGCAGCGTCACGCGTGTGCAGAGCCGGGATGACACGGGATGTTTGTTGGGATGAGAATACGGCTTCAGAGGGGCGGTGAGCTGAAAAGAAAAGGAAGCCTTGTGTGGGAGGAATATTAATAGCCTATGGGGTGATTTTCATACATGGGCTGTGAAATCGAACGTCGCCAATCATTTACAGCTAAAATACTGAACCTAAAAACCTTCACTGAAATATATTCCTCAGGAGCCACAAAGGGTGTAGATCCACATTGTGTGCAGCCAATGAGTTTTCAAACTCAGACATTACCTTGTAAAAGTAGCAGTGACGTCATCACGTAGCCTGTGCTGAGAGCAGAGCTGTGGGGGGGGGGGGGCAGCAGGCTCCACCCACTACTGGAGGAGGCAGAGAGACCAGTCAGCCTGCACAAGCAAAGTGAGAGAGCACAGCTGTGGGAGTGGCCCAGCAGACTCCACCCACTACAGGAAACTTCAGGAAGGGGAGGAAACGAGACCAGTCCCCCTGCACAAGTAGACAGAGAAGAGCTGTGGGAGGGTCCAAGCAGTCTCCACCCACTACAGGAGGGGGCAGAGAGTAGATCAGTCAGCCTGCACAAGCAGAGAGCACAGCTGTGGGAGGGGCCCAGCAGGCTCCACCCACTAAAGGAAACTACAGGAGGGGGCAGAAACGAGACCAGTCCCCCTGCACAAGTAGAGAGAGTAGAGCTGTGGGAGGGTCCCAGCAGGCTCCACCCACTACAGGAGGGGGCAGAGAGTAGATCAGTCAGCCTGCACAAGCAGAGAGAGCACAGCTGTGGGAGGGGCCCTGCAGGCTCCACCCACTAAAGGAAACTACAGGAGGGGGCGGAAACAAGACCAGTCGACCTGCACAAGCAGAGAGAGCAGAGCTGTGGGAGGGTCCCGGCAGGCTCCACCCACTGCAGGAGGGGGCAGAGACAAGACCCCAGCGCAAGCAGAGAGAGCAGAGCTGTGCGAGGAGCCCAGCAGGCTCCACCCACTACAGGAAATTATGGGGGGGGGGCGGAAACAAGACCAGTCTACCTGCACAAGCAGAGAGAGCAGAGCTGTGGGAGGGGCCCAGCAGGCTCCACCCACTACAGGAAATTAGGGGGGGGGGGCAGAGACAAGACCAGTCCCACTGCATGAGCAGAGAAAGCAGAGCTGTGGGAGGGGCCAAGCAAGCCCCACCCACTGCAGAAAACTACAGGAGGGGGCGGAAACAAGACCAAGATGAGAGAGCAGCAGTGAGCGGTCTTTATTCCAGGAAGTCTCACACTGGATGACTGCAGAGATCTGGAGGAAATGCACAAAAATCAACAAAATTTAAAGTGGTTGTAAAAGAAAAAATTAATAAACAAGTTATACTTACCTGTCTGTGAAATAGAATTGCACAGAGTGGCCCTGAACCTCCTTTTCTCGGGTCCCTCACTGGCACTCCTGGCTCCTCCTCTCTGTTCAGTGCCCCCAATAGGAAGCTGATTGCCATGGGGGGGCACTCGTGTGGGGCTCGCTCCCGAGTCCTGCTGCGGTGTCCATTGTCCCCACCCTCCAATCCTTCATCACTGGAGTTGATTGACAGGAGCCAGAGCTAATGGCTTCCACTGCTATCGATCTGCCCAGTGAGGAGGGCAAAGCCGGGAGAGCCGCAGCTCTCGTACCCAGACACAGAAGGTTTCTTATTACCACAGAATGCATTCAGGTACAAAACCTTGAGGCTTTAGAAGCACTTCAGGCTCCATTCACACTTGTGCGACTTCAGAATTGTGCGATTTTCAATACATTTATCAAGAATTTTACAAGACTTTCAATGCCACTTTGACGAGACTTTGATGCGACTTTGATGATACTTTGATCAGGCTTTGATGCGACTTTGATGATACTTTGATGAGACTTTGATGAGACTTTGATGCGACTTTGATGCGACTTTGATGATACTTTGATGAGACTTTGATGAGACTTTGATGCGACTTTGATGCGACATTGATGAGACTTTGATGACGCTTTGATGAGACTTTGATGCGACTTTGATGATACTTTGATGAGACTTTGATGAGACTTTGATGAGACTTTGATGCGACTTTGATGCGACATTGATGAGACTTTGATGACGCTTTGATGAGACTTTGATGATACTTTGATCAGGTTTGATGCGACTTTGATTAGACTTTGATGATACTTTGATGAGACTTTGATGAGGCTTTGACAAGACTTTGACGAGACTTTGACGAGACTTTGATGCGACTTTGACGAGACTTTGACGAGACTTTGATGCGACTTTGACGAGACTTTGACGAGACTTTGACGAGACTTTGATGCGACTTTGACGAGACTTTGATGAGACTTTGACGAGACTTGGATGCGACTTTGATGAGACTTTGATGCGACTTTGATGAGACTTTGATGCGACTGGTTTTGACCAAGGATGATTGTTTCTGCTGTACAACGTTGCACACAAGTCGCATGTAACTACACAGATATTAATGATACTCAATGGGAAACATGGGGTGCGACTTGTCATGCGACTTTGCACCCCAAGTCACGCTAGTGTGAACAGGCTCTTAAGAAGAATACCCGTGATGAATGGATTCAGATGCTATTTACTTATCATGGAGTTCAGCTTGAAGGCTAGAGGAAGTGCGGGCGAAATGCTTCATATACAGATGAAATGTTCGGAATGTAAACCGATTCACTCTTTGGAATTCTGTTCAGCCACTCTTGTGATTCATTTACTCTTCCACACTACATAACTAGGAGGGTGGCACCACTCTTCACTGTTGCACCTCTGCAGCCTCCTGTGCCCTCTGCCTCTTTACTAAATAATACATAAGCACCATGCAAGGATTTCTGAATGGCAGAGAAGGATGCAGGACACTGAGTGGAGGCCAGTGGAGGGACTGAAAGAGAGGGGTGGAGGACACTGAGTGGAGGCCAGTGGAGGGATTGGCAGAGAGGGGTGGAGGACACTGAGTGGAGGACAGTGGAGGGATTGGCAGAGAGGGGTGGAGGACACTGAGTGGAGGCCAGTGGAGGGATTGGCAGAGAGGGGTGGAGGACACTGAGTGGAGGCCAGTGGAGGGATTGGCAGAGAGGGGTGGAGGACACTGAGTGGAGGCCAGTGGAGGGATTGGCAGAGAGGGGTGGAGGACACTGAGTGGAGGCCAGTGGAGGGATTGGCAGAGAGGGGTGGAGGACACTGAGTGGAGGCCAGTGGAGGGATTGGCAGAAAGGGGTGGAGGACACTGAGTGGAGGTCAGTGGAGGGATTGGCAGAGAGGAGTGGAGGACACTGAGTGGAGGCCAGTGGAGGGATTGGCAGAGAGGGGTGGAGGACACTGAATGGAGGCCAGTGGAGGGATTGGCAGAGAGGAGTGGAGGCCAGTGGAGGGATTGGCAGAGAGAGGTGGAGGACACTGAGTGGAGGCCAGTGGACAGAATGGTAGAGAGGGATGCTGTAAACTGAGTGGAGGCCAGTGGAGGGATTGACATTCCCTCCACTGGCCTACACCCAGTGTCCACCATCCCTCTCTGTCAGTCCCTCCACTGGCCTCCACTCAGTGTCCTCCACCCCTCTCTGCCAATCCCTCCACTGGCCTCCACTCAGTGTCCTCCACTCCTCTCTGCCAATCCCTCCACTGGCCTCCACTCAGTGTCCTCCAACCCTCTCTGGTAATTCCTCAAGTTGACATCTCCTCTATTTATAAAAAGTCTTCTTCTCAATTAATCCAAGGCATTATATGATTGGAGGAGGGAAGATCATGACATTCACCCGCACCTTCTCCAATCACAGAAAGCCTTGCATGGTGCTTATGTATTATTTTGTAAAGAGGCAGAGTGCACAGGATGGTGCAGAGGTGCAACAGTGAGGAGTGGTGCCACCCTCTCAGTTATATAGTGTGGAAGAGGGTACAGTAAATGAATCACAAGAGTGGCTGAACAGAATTCCAAAGAGTCAATCGGTTTACATTCCGATGGAGAGAATGGTAGAGAGGGATGGTGGACACTGAGTGGAGGCCAGTGGAGGGAATGGCAGAGAGGGGTGGTGGACACTGAGTGGAGGACAGTGGAGAGAATGGCAGAGAGGAATAGTGGACACTGAGAGGAGGCCAGTGGAAGTATTGGAAGAGAGGGATGGTGGACACTGAGTGCAGGTCATTACCAGAGAGGGATGGTGGACACTGAGCAGAGGCCAGTGGAGGGATTACCAGAGAGGGATGATGGACACTCAGTGGAGGCCAGTAGAGGGATTACCAGAGAGGGATGGTAGAGGCCAGTGGAGGGATTACCAGAGAGGGATGGTGTGGACACTGCAGATCCCCTGAAGAATGACGGGTTCTTGGTTTTGGCCAGGTAGACAACCAGTACCCAGTCACTGTCAGGAGTTTTGCACCCAAGGAGATCAGAGCTAGGATCCTTTGGGGAGCCCCACCTAGTACTTGAGTGGACCTTACATTGGCGGGTCCCCTGAAGAATGGGGTGTGCTTGGTTTCAGTCAGGTGGACAACCAGTACCCAGTCACTGTCAGGGGTCTTGCACCCCAGGGGATCAGAACTAGAGTTGTTTCTCTTTGGAGGAGGACCATGTGTTCAGATTCTCTCCCTTTGGGGAGCCCCACCTAGTACTTGAGTGGACCTTACATTTGCCGGTCCTCTGAAGAATGGGGAGTGCTTGGTTTTAGCCAGGTGGACAACCAGTACCCAATCACTGTCAGGGGTCTTGCAGGCCAGGGGATCAGAACTAGGGTCCTTCCTCTTCGGAGGAGGACTATGTGTTCAGGTTCTGTCCTTTTGAAATGCCCCACCTAGTACTTGGGTGGGCCTAGCCTTGGCAGGTCCCCTAAAGAATGGGGTCTGCCTGGTTTCGGCCAGGTGGACCACAAGTACCTCAGTCACCATCAGAAGAGCTAGGGTTCTTTCTCTTTGGTGGAGGACCATGTGCTTGGGTTCTCTCCCATTGAGGAGCCCCACCTAGTACTTGAGTGGACCTTGCCTCGGCAGGTTACCTGGAGAATGAGGTCTGTCAGGTTTCAGTCGGGGTGGACGATGGTTACCCTGTTTTCCTTCAGGAGTCTTGCACCTCAGGGGATCAGAACTAGGGCCCTTTCTCTTAGAAGGAAGACCATGTGTTTAGATTTTGTCCTTTTGAAATGTCCCACCTAGTACTTACCGTAGTTGGGCCTAGCCTTGGCAGGTCCCCTAAAGAATGGGGTCTGCCTGGTTTTGGCCAGGTGGACGAGTACCCAGTCACTGTCAGGATTCTTGCACCCCAGGGGATTAGAGCTAGGGTCGTTTCTCTTTGGAGGAGGACCGTGTGTTCAGGTTCTCTTTCTTTGGGGAGCCCCACCTAGTACTTGAATGGACCTTACATTGGCCGATCCCCTGAAGAATGGGGGGTGCTTGGTTTTAGCCAGGTGGACAACAAGTACCCAGTCACTGTCAGGAGTCTTGCACCCCAGGGGATCAGAACTAGGGTTGTTTCTCTTTGGAGGAGGACCATGTGTTCAGATTCTCTCCCTTTGGGAAGCCCCACCTAGTACTTGAGTGGACCTTACATTGGCAAGTCCCCTGAAGAATGGTGTGTGCAGGGTTTCGGTCAGGTGGATGAGTACCAAAGTCACTTTCAGGATTCTTGCACCCCAGAGGATTAGAGCTAGGGTTGTATCTCTTTGGAGGAGGACCACGTGTTCAGGTTCTCTCCCTTTGGGGAGCCCCACCTAGTACTTGAGTGGACCTTACACTGGCCGGTCCCCTGAAGAATGGTGGGTGCTTGGTTTGAGCCAGGTGGACAACCAGTACCCAGTCACTGTCAGGGGTCTTGCACCCCAGGGGATCAGAACTAGGCTCCTTCCTCTTCAGAGGAGGACCATGTGTTCAGGTTCTGTCCTTTTGCAATGCCACACCTAGTACTTGGCAAGCTCCACCAAGGATGGGGTCTGTCTGGTTTCGGCCAGGTGGACCACAAGTACCCCAGTCACCATCAGGAAGACGAGAGCTAGGGTTCTTTTGGTGCATTAACGTTTTGTATGCTCACTTTTTTTTTATTGCACTTGATGTTTAGTTTTGAGTGTTTCCATCACAAAAAAAAAAAATGCGCTTGTCATGCAATCTAGACGTATATGATGGAGCTGCTTCTGCGAATCGTTCCTCCACCCTGCCTGAGCTCCACAAACAAAGCCCTGCTTCTTGTCACATGACACATTTCATTAATCGGATATTTGCATTTCAGTTTTAACTATTTGCCCTACAGACGTTTCCTGGCCGTGCACCTCCCTGCATGCAGCTTGCAGATCCTCCCTGAGGCTGCTGAGTTGGACATCTTCATCTTCTCGAATTCTAGATTGTCACATGTTTGAAGACTTTGAAGCTTCTGAGCCTTCTGGAGACATCTCTGGTAGCTTCTCTCTTGGCAGGTTATTATTTTTTTTCTAGGCAGCCAGGTGATTCACCACCAGTTTTGCATAGAGAGGTGAAGTCCCTCTCCCTGCGATTGGCCGGGGAGCTGCCGGTGATGTCATGTCGGTGCGATCTGATAGGGCGAGGTCTGTGTAATTCATGACAGAGGGAAGGTAATTCGAGAGGCTGGATTGTGTGTCACAGGTGTTCTGGACAGAGGTGTCATGTAACCCCTGTCACAGACGAGAAGCTTTTTTTTCGTGACTGCAAGCCAAGGACGACACAAAGGTAAGATTTCTTTAATTTCCCATTTTTCTTTCTTGGATCAAAAAAAATTGGCGACTTTACTGGAACAAAAGTCACTCCGCAATGTAGATAAGTACATAGAAATCATTATTTACCGTCATTTCTGCTCAAGAGGCGTTCTCTGCCAGCTATTCCCTTTGTGGCGTATTGCCGGTTACTGTCCACTGGATTATGTTTTTATTAGTTACTTTGTTACTTTTGTTTTATTTATAGGATAACATTTTTTATTTTTCAATATATTTTTTGTTTCCTTTTTTTATATATATTAATTTATTAACAGATATTTTATTTTATTATCCTTTTAATTAATGTTTATTAAATCACCATATTACAGATATATTGGGGCGTTGGCATGCCAGTGCGACAAGTTGACAATATACGTGGCGTGCTGCGTAAATCCCCCCAATTTTTTTATAAATATTTTTTTTTTAATTCTTTAGTTACTGAGACACAGTTCTTGATCCCCCTGATTGTTGTCCCTGGAAGTAATACCTCACCAGCTGCAGGTGATATCTCCCTTTATATTAATTTATAAGCACTGATATTTTATTTTTCTTTTAATTAATAGTGCGACATAAATGGTGATACCGGATTCTGACCGTCTGACAATATACGCGGCGCGCTGCGTAAATCCCCCAATTTTTATTTTTATAAATATATTTATTGCTTCTTTTTTTTTTTTTGTTCTTTAGTTACTGAGACACAGTTCTTGATCCCCCTGATTGTTGTCCCTGGAAGTAATACCTCACCAGCTGCACTATATTAATTTATTAACATTGATAATTTATTTTTCTTTTAATTCATGTTTATTAAACCACCATATTACAGATATATTGAGGCGTTGGCAGGCCAGTGCGATATAACTGGTGATACCGGATTCTGATCATCTGACAATATACTTGGCGCGCTGCATAAATCGCCATATTTTTATTTATAAATATATATTTTCTTTTTTTTTTTTGTTCTTTAGTTACTGAGACACAACTCTTGATCCCCCCTGATTGTTGTCCCTGGAAGTAATACCTCACCAGCTGCACGTGATATCTCCCTTTATATTAATTTATAAGCACTGATATTTTATTCTTCTTTGAATTAATAGTGCGATATAAATGGTGATACCGGATTCTGACCATCTGACAATATACGTGGCGCGCTGCGTAAATCGACACATTTTTATTTCTAAATATATATTTTGTTACTGAGACACAGTTCTTGATCCCCCTGATTGTTGTCCCTGGAAGTAATACCTCGCCAGCTGCACGTGATATCTCCCCTTATATTAATTTATTAACACTGATATTTTATTTTTCTTTTAATTAATTATTATTAAACCGCCATATTACAGATATATTGAGGCGTTGGCAGGCCAGTGCGACATAACTGGTGATACCGGATTCTGACCATCTGACAATATACTTGGCGCGCTGCGTAAATCGCCACATTTTTATTTATAAATATATATTTTCTTTTTTTTTTTTGTTCTTTAGTTACTAAGACACAACTCTTGATCCCCCCTGATTGTTGTCCCTGGAAGTAATACCTCATCTGCTGCACGTGATATCTCCCTTTATATTAATTTATAAGCACTGATATTTTATTCTTCTTTGAATTAATAGTGCGATATAAATGGTGATACCGAATTCTGACCATCTGACAATATACGTGGCGCGCTGCGTAAATCGACACATTTTTATTTCTAAATATATATTTTGTTTCTTTTCTTTCTTTTTTTTTTTGTTTCTTAGTTACTGAGACACAGTTCTTAATCCCCCTGATTGTTGTCCCTGGAAGTAATACCTCGCCAGCTGCACGTGATATCTCCCCTTATATTAATTTATTAACACTGATATTTTATTTTTCTTTGAATTAATAGTGCGATATAAATGGTGATACCGGATTCTGACAAGCTGACAATATACGTGGCGCGCTGCGCAAATTCCCCAGTTTTTATTTTTATAAATTTTTTTGTTCTTTTTTTTTTTTGTTCCTTAGTTACTGAGACACAGTTCTTGATCTGTCCCTGGAAGTAATACCTCAACAGCTGCACGTGAAAACTCCCTTTATATTAATTTATTAACACTGATATTTTATTTTATTATCCTTTTAATTCATGTTTATTAAACCGCCATATTACAGATATATTGAGGCGTTGGCAGGCCAGTGCGACATAACTGGGGATACCGGATTCTGACCATCTGACAATATACTTGGCGCGCTGCGTAAATCGCCACATTTTTATTTATAAATATATATTTTCTTTTTTTTTTTTGTTCTTTAGTTACTAAGACACAACTCTTGATCCCCCCTGATTGTTGTCCCTGGAAGTAATACCTCACCAGCTGCACGTGATATCTCCCTTTATATTAATTTATAAGCACTGATATTTTATTCTTCTTTCAATTAATAGTGCGATATAAATGGTGATACCGAATTCTGACCAGCTGACAATATACGTGGCACGCTGCGTAAATCGACACATTTTTATTTCTAAATATATATTTTGTTTCTTTTTTTTTGTTTGTTTCTTAGTTACTGAGACACAGTTCTTGATCCCCCTGATGGTTGTCCCTGGAAGTAATACCTCACCAGCTGCACGTGATATCTCCCCTTATATTAATTTATTAACACTGATATTTTATTTTTCTTTTAATTAATTATTATTAAACCGCCATATTTCAGATATATTGAGGCGTTGGCATGCCAGTGCGACATAACTGGTGATACCGGATTCTGACCATCTGACAATATACGTGGTGCGCTGCGTAAATCGCCACATTTTTATTTCTAAATATATATTTTGTTTCTTTTCTTTCTTTTTTTTTTGTTTCTTAGTTACTGAGACACAGTTCTTAATCCCCCTAAATGTTGTCCCTGGAAGTAATACCTCGCCAGCTGCACGTGATATCTCCCTTTATATTAATTTATTAACACTGATATTTTATTTTTCTTTGAATTAATAGTGCGATATAACTGGTGATACCGGATTCTGACAAGCTGACAATACACGTGGCGCGCTGCGCAAATTCCCCAGTTTTTATTTTTATAAATATTTTTTTTTCTTTTTTTTTTTTGTTCCTTAGTTACTGAGACACAGTTCTTGATCTGTCCCTGGAAGTAATACCTCAACAGCTGCACGTGAAAATTCCCTTTATATTAATTTATTAACACTGATATTCTATTTTATTATCCTTTTAATTCATGTTTATTAAACCGCCATATTACAGATATATTGAGGCGTTGGCAGGCCAGTGCGACATAACTGGTGATACCAGATTCTGATCATCTGACAATATACTTGGCGCGCTGCGTAAATCGCCACATTTTTATTTATAAATATATATTTTCTTTTTTTTTTTTTGTTCTTTAGTTACTGAGACACAACTCTTGATCCCCCTGATTGTTGTCCCTGGAAGTAATACCTCACCAGCTGCACGTGATATCTCCCCTTATATTAATTTATAAGCACTGATATTTTATTCTTCTTTCAATTAATAGTGCGATATAACTGGTGATACCGGATTCTCACCAGCTGACAATACACGTGGCGCGCTGCGCAAATCCCCCAATTTTTATTTTTATAAATATTTTTTTTTCTTTTTTTTTTTTGTTCCTTAGTTACTGAGACACAGTTCTTGATCTGTCCCTGGAAGTAATACCTCAACAGCTGCACGTGAAAATTCCCTTTAAATTAATTTAATAACACTGATATTTTATTTTATTATCCTTTTAATTCATGTTTATTAAACCGCCATATTACAGATATATTGAGGCGTTGGCAGGCCAGTGTGACATAACTGGTGATACCGGATTCTGACCAGCTGACAATATACGTGGCGCGCTGCGTAAATCGCCACATTTTTATTTATAAATATATATTTTGTTTCTTTTTTTTTGTTTGTTTCTTAGTTACTGAGACACAGTTCTTGATCCCCCTGATTGTTGTCCCTGGAAGTAATACCTCGCCAGCTGCACGTGATATCTCCCCTTATATTAATTTATTAACACTGATATTTTATTTTTCTTTTAATTAATTATTATTAAACCGCCATATTACAGGTATATTGAGGCGTTGGCATGCCAGTGCGACATAACTGGGGATAACGGATTCTGACCATCTGACAATATACGTGGTGCGCTGCGTAAATCGCCACATTTTTATTTCTAAATATATATTTTGTTTCTTTTCTTTCTTTTTTTTTTTGTTTCTTAGTTACTGAGACACAGTTCTTAATCCCCCTAAATGTTGTCCCTGGAAGTAATACCTCGCCAGCTGCACGTGATATCTCCCTTTATATTAATTTATTAACACTGATATTTTATTTTTCTTTGAATTAATAGTGCGATATAACTGGTGATACCGGATTCTGATCATCTGACAATATACGTGGCGCGCTGCGCAAATTCCCCAGTTTTTATTTTTATAAATATTTTTTTTTCTTTTTTTTTTTTGTTCCTTAGTTACTGAGACACAGTTCTTGATCTGTCCCTGGAAGTAATACCTCAACAGCTGCACGTGAAAATTCCCTTTAAATTAATTTATTAACACTGATATTTTATTTTATTATCCTTTTAATTCATGTTTATTAAACCGCCATATTACAGATATATTGAGGCGTTGGCATGCCAGTGCGGCATAACTGGGGATACCGGATTCTGATCATCTGACAATATACGTGGTGCGCTGCGTAAATCGCCACATTTTTATTTCTAAATATATATTTTGTTTCTTTTCTTTCTTTTTTTTTTTGTTCCTTAGTTACTGAGACACAGTTCTTGATCTGTCCCTGGAAGTAATACCTCAACAGCTGCACGTGAAAACTCCTTTTAAATTAATTTATTAACACTGATATTTTATTTTATCATCATATTTTAATTCATGTTTATTAAACCGCCATATTTCAGATATATTGAGGCGTTGGCAGGCCAGTGCGACATAACTGGTGATACCGGATTCTGACCATCTGACAATATACGTGGCGCGTAAATCCCCCAATTTTTTTTATAAATATATTTTTTGTTTCGACATAACTGGTGATACCGGATAAATGGCGCGTTGCGTAAATCCCACCATTTTTTATTTTTATAAATATATTTTTTGTTTCTTTTTTTTTTTTCGTTCTTTAGTTACTGAGACACAGTTCTTGATCCCCCTGATTGTTGTCCCTGGAAGTAATACCTCACCAGCTGCACCTGAAATCTCCCTTTACATTAATTTATTAACACTGATATTTTATTTTATTATCCTTTTAATTAATTATTATTAAACCGCCATATTACAGATATATTGAGGCGTTGGCATGCCAGTGCGACATAACTGGTGATAGCGGATTCTGACCAGCTGACAATACACGCGGCGCGCTGCGCAAATACCTGAAATAAAATAATCGCAACTTTATGTACTGCAGATGTTTATAAGTGGCAACAATGAATGCAGCACTTTAGCAACGTGCAGCATTTTTTTCCAACACCGCGCACAGTAGTATGCGCCATCCATTTTGGTGCACTACATGCGCCTGAGCTGCGTTGCCGTAGTGCGTTAGGGTGCTGTTCTAAAAAAAAAAAACATTCTTCCAAGGCGACAGGGCGGGTGGGGTCTCTGTGGAATGTCGTGGATGGTTGAAAGGATGCGTAAAGTAAAACACAAATACTCTATTCTATTCTATTCTATTGAATTCTGCTCTATTGGGTTTGTTTCTATTACTTTCTATTCTATTCGAATTCAAATGTATTCTATTATATTCTTTCTATTTTATTCTATTCTAGTCTCTTATTTTCTATTCTAATCTATTCTATTTGGATTAGAAGTTATTCTATTCGAATTTCGGAAGACAGTTATATTCTTTCTATTTTATTCTATTCTAGTCTATTATTTTCTATTCTATTCTAATCTATTCTATTTGGATTAGAAGTTATTCTATTCGAATTTCGGAAGACAGTTATATTCTTTCTATTTTATTCTCTTCTATTATATTTGGATTCAAAGTTATCCTATTCAAATTTCGGAAGACAGTTATACTCTTTCTATTTTATTCTATTCTAGTCTCTTATTTTCTATTCTAATCTATTCTATTTGGATTAGAAGTTATTCTATTCAAATTTCGGAAGACAGTTATATTCTTTCTATTTTATTCTAGTCTTATATTTTCTATTCTATTCTAATCTATTCTATTTGGATTAGAAGTTATTCTATTCGAATTTCGGAAGACAGTTATATTCTTTCTATTTTATTCTAGTCTTATATTTTCTATTCTATTCTAATCTATTCTATTTGGATTCGAAGTTATCCTATTCAAATTTCGGAAGACAGTTATATTCTATTTGATTCTATTTTTTTTCTCTTCTCTTTTCTTTTCAATTCTATTCTGTTGTTTTCTATTCTATTTTATTCTTTTATGTTCTATTCTATTCTTTCCATCTTTTAATTCCAGTCGAATTGGATTCGAATTCGAGTCAAATTCATTTCAAATTCAAATTTATTCTATACAAAATTTGAATTTCACAAGATGGTTATGTTCTTTCTAATCAATTCTGTTCTGTTGAATTCTGTTCTACTGTTTTTACTAGTCTTTTCTATTCTATTCAAATGTATTCTTTTTGAATTTTGGAAGACAGTTATATTCTTTCTATTTTATTCTATTCTAATCTATTCTATTTGGATTCGAACTTACCCTATTCAAATTTCGGAACACAGTTATATTCTATTTCATTCTACTCGATTGTTTTTTTCTCTTCTCCTCTATTCTTTTCCATTCTATTCTGTTATTTTCTATTCTATTCTATTCTTTTATGTTCTATTCTATTCTTTTCATTTTTTTTTAATTTCAGTCGCATTCGATTAGAATTTGAGTCAAATTCATTAGACTTAAAATGTATTCTATTCGAAACTTGAATTTCGCAAGACGGTTTTATTCTTTCTACTCTATTATGTTCTGTTGAATTCTGTTCTACTGTTTTTTCTATTCTTTTCTATTCTATTCAAATTCAAATGTATTCTTTTTGAATTTCGGAAGACAGTTATATTCTTTCTATTTTATTCTATTCTTTTCTAATCGGATTAAAATGTATTCTATTAAAATTTTGAAAGACGGTTCTATTCTTTTTATCTTATTCTATTCTATAGTTTTATTTTCTATTCTATTCTTATATTTTTCTTTGAATTTATATTGCATAGTTACATAGTTAGTCTGGCTGAAAAAAGACAAAAGTCCATCCAGTTCAACCATTAAAAAAAAAAGTTATAATCCTATACCCACAGTTTATCCAGAGGAAGGCAAAAAACCCAGCAAAGCACGATCCAATTTGCTCCTGCAGGGGAAAAAATTCCTTCCTGATCCCCTGAGAGGCAATCGGATATTCCCTGGATCACCTTTCCCTATAAATGTTATATCCAGTTATATTCTGTGTATCCAAGAAAGAATCCAGGACTTTCCTACAGCAATCCACTGAGCTGGCCACAACCAACTCTTGAGGGAATCTATTCTATTATTTTCTTATCCTTTATATTCTATTCTATCTTTTTCTATTCTATTCTATTTTTTAAGTTCTATTCTATTCTTTTCATTTTTGAATTTCAGACAAATTCTATTAAAATTTCATTTTATTATTTTGGATTTTTTACTATTGTAATTCAGAAATTCGGATACATCTGAATTTCCGAATACCAAAAAAATTTGTCCGAATTTTGATTCAGAATGAAACGAACCGCACACGTCTACTAAAACCTATTATGTCTACAAGTCACAATATACTGGTATGATGGTCATTGGGAGAAATTCCCCCTTTATAGATATCTAGATACAGTAGATCAATTGTGTCACTGGGAACCTATCTGAGAGGCAGATATTGCTCATTGGTGAAGGAACCTCTGGCAACCTTTGGAGGAACTGGCAACCGCTGGAGAATCTGGCAACCTCTGGAGGAACAGACAACCTGTGGAGGAACTGGAAACCTCTGGAGGAACAGGCAACCTCTGGAGGAAATGGCAACCTGTGGAGGAACTGGCAACCTCTGGAGGAACAGGCAAGCTGTGGAGGAACTGGCAACCTGTGGAGGAACTGGCAACCTGTGGAGGAACAGGCAACCTGTGGAGGAACTGGCAACCTGTGGAGGAACTGGCAACCTCTGGAGGAACAGGCAACCTCTGGAGGAACTGGCAACCTCTGGAGGAACTGGCAACCTCTGGAGGAACTGGCAACCTGTGGAGGAACAGGCAACCTCTTGGAGAACTGGCAACCTGTGGAGGAACTGGCAACCTGTGGAGGAACTGGCAACCTGTGGAGGAACAGGCAACCTCTTGAGGAACTGGCAACCTCTTGAGGAACTGGCAACCTGTGGAGGAACAGGCAACCTCTTGAGGAACAGGCAACCTCTTGAGGAACAGGCAACCTGTGGAGGAACAGGCAACCTGTGGAGGAACAGGCAACCTCTGGAGGAACAGGCAACCTCTGGAGGAACTGGCAACCTCTGGAGGAACTGGCAACCTCTGGAGGAATAGGCAGCCTCTGGAGGAACTGGCAACCTCTGGAGGAACCTGGTTCAGAAACCCTGAATGAGATGCTCCTGTCTTGGTTTAGGTCAGCAATGGGCAAACTATGGCCCGCGGGCCGTATACGGCCCGGCGGACCTTTTAATCCGGCCTGCGGAGCGTGATCCAAAAAAAAAACAGCCAGGGCAGGCAAACATTGGCTGTCAGGATGTGTGTAAGCGGGGCAGCGTGACGAATGTGAGGGGAGCTAGGCTCCTCTCACAGTCCGCCCTGAAGACCGCAACGGCGCGGGAACACAGCGAGAGGAACGCGCGGAGCAAAGGTAAGTAAATTGACACAGGGGGGACTTGGCTTACTACTTGGGGGGGAATAGTACTGTGGGGGATGAAATACTATATGGGGGATGAATTAATATGGGGGATGAATTACTATATGGGGGATGAATTACTATATGGGGGATGAATTACTATATGGGGGATGAATTACTATGGGGGATGAATTACTATGGGGGATGAATTACTATATGGGGGATAAATTACTATGGGGGATGATTACTATACTTACTATGGATGGCACCTCAGATCTATTCTGCGAATTGCAACAACAAAACTAACTCCTGACTTTGATGCCTTAACAAAAAAGGGAGACCAACAACACTGTTCCCACTAAAATTGAAGGCACTATTTTATGAAAGAAATACATTGCATAAAAGTTTTGTAAAATAACTCTTTTTATGCTTTTCTACCTTAAATTAATCTAAACATTTAATGTTACAAATTTTAATTTAATTTATATTAATTCACACATACACATCATTCATCTACTCTTGGTCCGGCCCCTGGGTCCAATATATGAACCCATTGCGGCCCTCAAGTCAAAAAGTTTGCCCACCCCTGGTTTAGGTGCTTTCTCACACAATGTTTCAGAAATGGTAGTAATACAGTAAATGTAATTAAAACTGGAAAAGGCCCCTTTGTAAGTAAATGCATCGAGGCGAAGTGTGACACAATGCAAGCAATCCCAATGTAGTTGTGCCACAATCCGACTTTGTGTAGATTGAAGTCCATCTATGCTGATCACCCTGCAACATTTGTTTTTTTTAATAGGACATTTTCAGGCAGTGTGTAATTGTTCATTGTCGTGGGGTCAGTGACACTTCAGGCAGAGAGTTATACATGTGCACGTTGGACCAAACATATAATCTTCCAGAGTATCTACTATAGGGAGCCCTCTTATGGGGTTGTGATTTATAGCTGTCAGGTGCCGAAACTGCAGATTATGTATGATTTGTGGCTTTTTGGTGCCGTAAAATGACCATAATGCAAACCCAACTGTTCTACCAATATTGTTTGTGGCATCTCACTTTACGCCGCATGCAGGGGCGTATCTGCCGCGAGGCAAACAAGGCGTTTGTCTAGGACGGCAATTTTTAGAAAGGGCGGAAGAAGGGTCCTGGTGAGCAGCAGTGGACAGAGCCATGCAGGGCCGCCATCTGAGGAGTACCACCGGTAACTCCTGTAGGTGGCCCGGACAGCAGGAGGATTGGTGTGGTGGGGGAGAGCAGTTGCAGAAGGATGCTCGTGTATCTCTCCCTCCACCAACTGAAAGCCGGTTTGAGGTTTCTCCCCTTCTCCCTCCTGCCGGCTTTCTGCTGCTGCAGGAAGAGACAGACCTGGCCAAATGGAGGGGGTGCCCTGGTGTTCCTGAGTGGCCACTCTCCACTGAGCTCCTTTCCCTGTCTGCACCAGGATAAGGGGACAGCCTGGAGCAGGGAGAGGAAAAGTGGCGGAGAGGAAAGAGCCAGGAGAAGGTGAGCTGTGTTGTGTTCTCTAGGCTCTCCCTCCTGTTGTCCATGCAGCACATGAGACATGATCACTGATGGATCGTATGGGACTGCACACACAGTATGACTACCACCCCCTGCCCACATTTCCTGCTGCCTGAAGATCAGCAGCCCTTGCAGGAGGTGTGTGTGTGTGTGTGTGTGTGGGGGGGAGGGGTAATCATACTCTGTGTGTGTACAGGGCCATGTTTAAGGGGGTACCACCAGCCCTCCTGTACAGGGCCCAGGCTAGCATCGGGGCCCAGAAAACTGAGTGAATCAAGGAGGGTGATCGGCATGGTGGGGTGGCAATTATTGGAACCAATCCCCTGTATGGCCCTCTCTGCAGCAGTTGAAAGCTAGCTTCTTCTCCTCTCCCTCCTGCTGGCTGCTGCAGAGAGGGCCATACAGTGGATCACTACCAGTAATTGCCCCTCCACCTCACCCATCACCTTCCCTATGCACCATATGTTTCTCCCCTGCTGCCTAGGCCCTCCCTGTGTGTCCCACCCCCACAGTACTCCCGGCTTCCCTCCTCTCCTTCCCACCGGCAGCTGCAAACACACAATAGGGACCTTCATTATGGAGAAGGGTCCAGTCACATTTACCAGCCCCTTTCTTTCCAGAATGTACACAATGAGTGATTGGTACTAATCACTCCCTGTGTTCATTCATAAATGAAGCATAGTAAACTGTGTTTTTTTTTTTGGGGGGGGGGGGGCGCCCTGTCGGGTTTGCTGTATGGGGCCCCATGGTTTCTAACTATGATCTATCAGTGATTGTGTATTGTGTGCTGCATGAACAACAGGAGGGAGAGCCCAGAAAACACAACACAGCTCACCTCCTCCCGCCTCTTTCCTCTCCACTTTTTCAAGGAAATGTAATGTGGATTTTGGGAAGGGGGTGGTATTTGCTAGGAGGAATGGGGGAAATATGTGCTAGTTGGGGAGAGAGGGAAAAGAGAGAGAAGAGAGAGGGAAAATAGAGAGGGGAGAGAGAGGGAAAAGAGAGAGAGAGAGAGAGAAGAGAAAGCGAGGCAGAAAGAGAGAGTGAGTGATAGGGAAGAGAGAGAATCATATATACATACACACACTCATTGAACTCTCTTGCTCTCATTGAGGGGGGGTGGGGCGCATACTTTTTGTGTTGCCAATGGCAGCACAAACCCTTAATACACCACTGGCCAGACATTTGTGGACACCTGACCCACCTGACCAACATGAGCTTGTTGGACGTCCCATTCCAAACCATGGGCATCCTCATATGACTTTTCTGGGAAGTTTTTGCACAAGATTTTGGAGTGTGTCCCCATTTATGAGGTCAGGTACTAATGTTGGATGAGAGGACCTGGCTTGCAATCATTGATCTTATCTCTTTCAAAGGTGTTAAGTAGGATTGATGTCAGAGCTCTGTCCAGGACACTTGAGCTCTTTCATAGCATGTCTTTGTGGGACTGCCTTTGTGTAGTCATACTAGAACTGAAAAGGACCCTTTCAAGACTGTTGCCAGGAGGCTGGAAGCACAGGAGAGGGATGGAACTCTTGTAATCCAAAAGAGCATTTGTGAGGTCAGGCACAAATCTTGAATGGGACGACCTGGTTCATTATCAGCATTCCAATTCACCCCAAAGTTGTTCAGTAGGGTTAAGGTCAGGGCTCTGTGTAGGACATTCAAGTTCCTCCACACCAAACTGGTCAAACCATGTCTTCATGGAGCTGGCTTTAAACACAGCCATGTTGGAACTGATAAGGACCTTTCCAAGACTGGTACCACAAGGATGGAAGTGCAGGAGAAGGCTAAAACCCTGGTCATCCAAATGAACTTTTGTGAGGTCAGATACTGATGCTGGATGAGAAGACCCGGCTCACAGGTGGCATTCCAATTCATTCCATAGGTGTTCAGTTGGGATGAGGTCTAGGCTCTGTGCAGGATACTTGAGTTCCTCCACGCCAAACTGGTCAACCATGTCTTTATGGAGCTGGTTTAACCACAGTCATGCTGGAACTGATAAGGAACCTTTTCAAGACTGCAAGGAAGGAAGTGCAAGGGAAGGCTAGAACCCTGGTCATCCAAATGAACATTTGTGAGGTCAGGTACTAATGTTATATACTCAAGTTCCTCCACACCAAAAACATCAAACCATGTCTTTATGGAGCTGGTATGTACACAGGGGCGCAGTCATGGAGGAACAGAAAAGGGTCTTCACCAAATTGTTACCACAAGGTTGGAAGAGCATAGTTTTCCACAATGCCTTTGTATACTGTAGTATTAAATAAGATCTTTGATTATGATTTTTGTTTTATCGTTCTGACAAAGTCCATGGAGTCATTTGTCCCATGTCTCTAAGTGCTTTCTAACCCTAGTTATTAAGATCAACTTGCCCACCCTCCCCTTCTGCCACAGCCGATCCAACAGCAGCTATGAAGTAGACGGCTGATTCGTAGCTGCAGCTTGTCTTGGCTGTGAGTGGTTTGACCAGTTTGGTGTGGAAGAACTTGAGTGTCCTACACAGAGCCCCGACCTCAACCCTACTGAACAACTTTGGGGTGAATTGGAATGCTGATAATGAATGAGCCAGGTCGTCTCATTCAAGATTTGTGCCTGACCTCACAAACGCTCTTTTGGATTACAAGAATTCCAGCCCTCTCCTGAGCTTCCAGCCTCGTGGTAACAGTCTTGGAAGGATCTGACATGTCCTCCCTTCCCCTGTATTCCTCTTGCCATCGCTTGTCTTGGGAAAGTGCTCAGAGCCTAGACAAGCTGCAGCTTCGAATCAGCCGTCTACTTCATATCAATAGTGCGAGAACTTCCTGCGCTAAGAATGGGGCCCTATTTAACCAAGCAGCTGACACGAAACTCCTTTACCAAAATAAGTGAATAAAATATAAATATAAAGTGCAGCGCTCTCCCTAAAACTGATTAATGAATTAAATTAATAAAATAATAAAATAGTGCACACTTAGCTAAAATGCTCTACATAAAATACACACTGCTGAACATATGTAAAAAAATAGTGCATATACAAATATGCACATAAACAAAGATAGTGCAAACCATGTGCTTCAAAGTGAGAATAAAGTGCAATTGGAGATAAAATAAAGTGCAATAAAATCACTCCAATCATCTATTATACATAATAATAAATCTCATATAAATAAAGTGTCCAAATGCATCAAAAACTAGCAATCTTCATGCATGTGTCACACGTGTCCACACTGTGTGAATCCAAACTTTGGCCGTGATGGCTCCTCACCTCCTTGCCCAGACCCCACAGGGTCAGCTCGCTCAACAACAGGACACCCTTTAGATGACTCTCCAGGACCTTCCTCGCCTCTTACACTCTAACAGCGATCTCATTTAGAATCGTCTTGTAACAAGCCTTCAGTACCCCATGCTATGAATCTCCTGCATGGGTATATGTATACAGGGGTTTCAAGTATGGCCGCCACGCCGGAAATGATGTCACCGCGCTCCCAGAATCCTCCTCGCGTTCCGACGCGTTGCGTCACGGTAACACGTGACTTCCTCAGGGTTCCTGAGGAAGGAGAGAAAAACAGGTGGCGCACACACCTAGTGCATTATCCAAGGTTTATTGTAGGAATTAACCTACAATAAACCTTGGATAATGCACTAGGTGTGTGCGCCACCTGTTTTTCTCTCTATCCAGTGGCTGATTTCCCCGTCTGAGGAGGGCTGCACCCCTGGAACATTTCCTTTTGGTTGTCGCTGTCCTGGTACCCTTGGCTTCCCTTTTGGCTGTGCATATCTTGAGGCGCTGGAGAGTACATACGCTATCAGGGTTCCTGAGGAACCCTGAGGAAGTCACGTGAAGGGGCGTCGGAACGCGAGGAGGATTCACCGCGCTCCCAGAATCCTCCTCGCGTTGCGTCACGGTAACACGTGACTTCCTCAGGGTTCCTGAGGAACCCTGAGGAAGTCACGTGTTACCGTGACGCAACTCATCGGAACGCGAGGAGGATTCTGGGAGCGCGGTGACGTAATTTCCGGCGTGGCGGCCATACTTGAAACCCCTGTATACATATACCCATGCAGGAGATTCATAGCATGGGGTACTGAAGGCTTGTTACAAGACGATTCTAAATGAGATCGCTGTTAGAGTGTAAGAGGCGAGGAAGGTCCTGGCGAGTCATCTAAAGGGTGTCCTGTTGTTGAGCGAGCTGACCCTGTGGGGTCTGGGCAAGGAGGTGAGGAGCCATCACGGCCAAAGTTTGGATTCACACAGTGTGGACACGTGTGACACATGCATGAAGATTGCTAGTTTTTGATGCATTTGGACACTTTATTTATTTGAGATTTATTATTATGTATAATAGATGATTGGAGTGATTTTATTGCACTTTATTTTATCTCCAATTGCACTTTATTCTCACTTTGAAGCACATGGTTTGCACTATCTTTGTTTATGTGCATATTTGTATATGCACTATTTTTGTACATATGTTCAGCAGTTTGTATTTTATGTAGAGCATTTTAGCTAAGTGTGCACTATTATATTATTTTATTAATTTAATTCATTAATCAGTTTTAGGGAGAGCGCTGCACTTTATATTTACATCTACTTCATAGTTTTGTTTTTTGTTTTGTTTTTTTATAACTATTGTTTTTTATCGGTCATTTACAACAATTAACAGTATTGTCGCGATAATGTATTACAGATTTGTAAGGGATATAGATAGCAGAGTATGAACATATTCAACATCTTACAAAATTCAGTTTATAAACAATGTGACTTTGTAGACATTACTGCCATCCAGGGGCGGACTGACAACTCATGGGGCCCCTGGGCAATAGGGGATCATGGGGCCCCTGTGTCCAAACTCAAAAAAGCCTATGAAAAAGGTACCAGGGGCATCTCATGTGGCCCCCTACTGACCCCGGGCCCTCGGGCAGTGCCCGAGTTTCCAAATGGTCAGTCCGTCCCTGCTGCCACCAATACATTTCTTTTTTTCTGATGAGTATGCATTGTTTGTTTGAAATATTCAGTAAATTGTTAGTTTAGAGAAGAAAGGAAGGTTGTGAAAAGTGGAGATTTGAGATTAGAGAGAAGTAGAATAAAGAATGAGACTTGAAATTATTACATATTTCCTTTTTTGAGATAAAAGGGTGATAATAATAGAGTGGAGTAGCTGTATCTCTAGTGGTGTTTGATTGGTACATCTTGTAGTTTCTTATGTAACGGTACATCGATGATCTTTGAGCCACAAATCCCAGTGCAGGGGTGGACTGACCATTTGGAAACTCGGGCACTGCCCGAGGGCCCGGGGTCAGTAGGGGGCCCCAAGAGATGCCCCTGGTACCTTTTTCATAGGCTTTTTTGAGTTTGGGCAAGGACACAGGGGCCCCATGATCCCCTATTGCCTGTGGGCCCCATGAGTTGTCAGTCCGCCCCTGGGTACATCGATGATCTTTGAGCCATAAGTCCCAGTGTTTCCGGAATTTATCAGATGAGTTGTGTATTTGAACAAAGGTTTTTTTCAAAGGCTGTGTTTTTGTTCAGGATTTAAGTTACTGTGTGAATGGATGGCGTTGTATTTTGTTTCCAAAGCCTGGCAATACTCAATCGTGCCGCTATCAAAATATGCATTAATACTGTTCTGGACTGTGGTGGCCAGGAGTCTATTCCCATTCCCAAAAGTGCCCGGGCTGGATCAGGAATTGGAGAGGAGTTTGTATTTGACGTTATAAACGTGAAGATATCTGACCAGAATGGAGTCCTTTGTGGACATTCCCACCATATATGGTACAGGGACCCTTGTGGGTTACAGTTCCTCCAGCATAATGAGGAGTAGCGGTTGGATGAACGTGCTACCAAATGTTGTGGAGTTATGTACCATCTGTGTAATATCTTTTGGACTGATTCCCAATGGTTAATGCATCTGGTCGTTTTCCTATACTTCATAGGTTTTGTCTGATTGGTCACAGCAAGGAGGGGGGAGCAGGTTGGACTTCATTAGAAGGCACTTAGAATCACGGGTGGCACAGAGGCTAAATGGTTAGCACGTCTGCCTGGCAGTACTAGCGTCACTGGTTCAAATCCCAACCATGGCTCCACCTGCCTGGAGTTTGCATGTTCTCCCTGTGCCTGCGTGGGTTTCCTCCGGGTACTCCAGTTTCTTCCCACACTCCAAAGACATGCTGGTAGGTGAATTGGATCCTGTCTAAATTGGCCCTAGTATGTGTATGTATGATTGTAAGTTAGGGATCTTAGATTGTACGCTCCTCGGGGGCGGGGACTGATGTGAATGTACAATATATATATATAAAGTGCTGTGTAAATTGGTGGCGCTATATAAGTACCTGAAATAATTAAAAAAATCATGGGACAAATTGCTACATGTATTTTGTCCAATAGGGGACTGTAAAAAAAATAAAATGATAACTGAGAGAACCCTTCACTGGAAACACCTAAACTCAATCCTTTAGGGGTGGTGGTGGTTGTGGTGGTGGTTGTGGTGGGGGGGGGGGGGGGTCACACAGTTTTTGGCCATAGTGTGTATTTTCAGTATTTCACACAATTGTTGTGAAAAAAACCCTTTATTATACCACTCCCCAGTGAATATTTTTACGACAACAATTTAGATTCTTGCGATTTTAGTCTTGCGATGAGTCTATTTTACGACTTTACTCATCGTTGCCTTTACATGCTGTTCGGTGTGTAAGCGTGCATTTTAATTCATATTACGTCAATGGGCGGACCAATGAGCCTTTTATGTGACAACTACTCACCATTGCTGTCGGCTTAGGATTCATTCAAACGGGCGTAATTAAGACTCTGAAGGGGGGGGGGAATTGGGTACAGGTGTTCCATGCCAAATGGGACTCAATGGCTGCACTGGCTAGCCGCTGTTCTCATTTTGACATGCGTGTAGGTGCGTGTCCCCAAACACAGACAGTGTGAGTGTAGGGGACATGCACCCGTATCCGCACGAAGGTCAGTTTGGGAGCAGCAGCTGTGTACATGGGCTGGGTGAAGGGGTGGGCAGGAGGGGCGGCTGCCCCCGGCGCAGCAGTTTACTGTATGGATGGGGGCGCCAGTGAGCTCATTGTGATACAAGGCATCTTAGATTGTAAGCTCCCAGGAGCAGGACCGTCCTAACCAGGGGCGGACTGACCATTTGGAAACTCGGGCATGACCGCGCAATTGTCATTCAAAGTGCGACAGCACTGAAAGCTGAAAATTGGCCTGGACAGGAAGGGGGTAGAAGTGCCCGGTAGGCAGGAAGGGGGTGACAGTGCCCGGCAGGCAGGAAGGGGGTGACAGAGCCCGGTAGGCAGGAAGGGGGTGACAGAGCCCGGCAGGCAGGAAGAGGGTGACAGTGCCCGGTAGGCAGGAAGGGGGTGACAGTGCCCGCTAGTCAGGAAGGGGGTAGAAGTGCCCGGTAGGCAGGAAGGGAGTAGAAGTGCCCTGTAGGCAGGAAGGGGGTAGAAGTGCCCTGTAGGCAGGAAGGGGGTAGAAGTGCCCTGTAGGCAGGAAGGGGGTAGAAGTGCCCGGCAGGCAGGAAGGGGGTGAAAGTGCCCGGCAGGCAGGAAGGGGGTGACAGTGTCCGGCAGGCAGGAAGGGGGTGACAGTGCCTGGCAGGCAGGAAGGGGGTAGAAGTGCCCGGCAGGCAGGAAGGGGGTGAAAGTGCCCGGCAGGCAGGAAGGGGGTGAAAGTGCCCGGCAGGCAGGAAGGGGGTGAAAGTGCCCGGCAGGCAGGAAGGGGGTAGAAGTGTCCGGCAGGCAGGAAGGGGGTAGAAGTGCCCGGTAGGCAGGAAGGGGGTAGAAGTGTCCGGCAGGCAGGAAGGGGGTAGAAGTGTCCGGCAGGCAGGAAGGGGGTAGAAGTGCCCGGTAGGCAGGAAGGGGGTAGAAGTGTCCGGTAGGCAGGAAGGGGGTGAAAGTGCCCGGCAGGCAGGAAGGGGGTGACAGTGCCCTGTAGGCAGGAAGGGGGTAGAAGTGCCCTGTAGGCAGGAAGGGGGTGACAGTGCCCTGTAGGCAGGAAGGGGGTAGAAGTGCCCGGTAGGCAGGAAGGGGGTAGAAGTGCCCGGCAGGCAGGAAGGGGGTGACAGTGCCCTGTAGGTAGGAAGGGGGTGACAGTGCCCTGTAGGTAGGAAGGGGGTGACAGTGCCCTGTAGGCGAGGCGTTAAAGAGGACCTGTCATGCTTATTTCTATTACGAGGGATGTTTACATTTCTTGTAAGGGGAATAAAAGTGATTTTAAAAAAACGAGGTACATATTATAATATTATTATATTTATATATTGTGGTTTTTTGTTTTTTTTTCTAAATTCAATAACGTATATTTTATCCAGAAAAATTGCGTTTTGAAAAACCATTGCGCAAATACCATGTGACCTAAAAAAATTGCAAGGATCGCCATTTCATTCTCTAGGGTCTTTGCTAAAAAAAAAAAGTGCCAGAAAATGCTTGGTCTTCCAGTGGTTATAGGGAAACTGTCAGATTAAAGGATAACCCCCCTGGCGGTATTCCCGAGTGTAGCTCAGGGTTATCTTTCAGCAGCAGAAGCGGTAAACCCCCCTCCCCCCCCCCGGGCTACACTCAGGATTACCCTACAGCGCTTCTCCAGCGATCCCTGTTTCACTTACCTTGTCCTGCCCTCCCGCGATGTCCCCCCTGCAGTGTCCCCGGCCATGTCCTCCAGCCGATGCCGGCATCTGTCTTCCGGGTTCCGTTTCCTGCAACGTCGGGACGTACGGGGGACGAGGGACGGAATGGAGGGAAATTTGAAAGTTGTAAAAGTGACAGTCACTAAATCCACTAAAATCACATAGTATAACATTCCTGTATCAAACCATTTCACATACATTTTGTCCCGAGTGCTTTGTCCGGCGCCCTGCCTGCATTTTTACCGCCCATTCTGCCTGGAAACTGAGAAACCTCCATGGCGTCCAAAAAGCATCCCTTTAGGTCAGACGCGGTTTTAGACCGGCTAGAGAACAGCGATAGTAAATCAGAACCACTTGCAGAATTGAGTGATAATGATTGGTGGGGGAAATTCCTCATCAGACACTGAAAACGATTCTGCGACTGAGCTCAGCGATGTGCGAACTTGGCGCTCTATTTCACATTTCAGTGTTTTTGGTTTGATTATATTATTGAATTACATTTATTATTATTATATTATTATTTTTTATGATTATTTATTAACACAATTTATGATTTTGTGTTTCAAATTTTATCCTCCCCGGGATGTTTACTAGACTCTTGTTCGGACAGATTTCAGTGAGTTATTCCTAAAAATTACAGGCCGACAGTAAAAAAAATACATCTTTCCATGCAAAAAAAAGTACCGCTTTGAGCACAGAAATACTGACATAATCAGACCGCCAGGGAGGTTAATTCCCCCTTTATCCCCGGTTCATACTGACCATTCAAATCGCATCCAATGATCGGCGATGGAACCGCTCTAATCGTTGTGACTTCGTCGGAGTTGCAGCGATTCGAAAAGTAGTTCCTGCATTGCTTGTACCAGTTGGGGGTGCGACTCGTATAGACATGTGGGTGTGAAGTCACACAGACACGACTACAAAGTCGCACATTGACCCCCGGTTCACATCTATGCAGGCCACATTTTGCGTGGGCACGAGAGCCCATTTATTTGAATGGACTCCCGTGCCTGGGACACACAGGGAAGAAGTCCCTGCACTTCAATGGAAAACGTAGCCGAGGTATCCAGTACGTTTGCGTTTTCCAGTGCGGGCGGCGTGCCATTAGAACGAATGGCACCCACCCACAGGTCCGCATTCCTCTGGGCAGGTGGTGCGGCTGCACAGATTTTTGTGCGGATCCGTAGCAGCACCTCCCACACAGATGTGAACCGGGAGGTGAAGTGAAGTCGCACAATTTCAAAGTCAAATCTCAAGTGAACCAGAAGGTTTGAAGCTCTTCGTACAGTTTTCAGGAAGCCCGTACTCTGTGCCCCGGGGTGATTATGCGACTTGGACCAAAACCCCACCTCTTGCCATTCAGGAACCCAATACCAGGGAGTCAGCGGCCAATACAGCAAGTATGGGGGCCTGTTTATTTTTATACTCCAACGGTGAGATCTCCTTCCATAATTCCTCAGCACAGGGATGGTGGGAACCCCTCATAATGGGCACAGTGGGTGTACAGACCCGGGAACTCAGCACAGGGATGGTGGGAACCCCTCATAATGGGCACAGCGGGTGTATAGACCCAGAAACTCAGCACTGGGATGACAGGAACCCCTTATAATGGGTGCAGCAGGTGTACAGACCTGGGAACTCGACACAGTGGTGTCACTGAAAGGAAAAAACGCCCATGCATTGGTGGTGTCACTGAAAGGAAATGTCCATGCGTTGTTGGTGTCACTGGAAGATAAAAGCTCCCTGAGTCGGAGGTGCCATTAGAAGGAAAAATGGCCCTGCATGGGTTGTATCGCTAAAGTACATGTCAGTGTGTTGGCGGTGTCACTGGAAGTTAGCAATACCCCTGAGTTAGTGGTGTCACTGAAAGAAAAAATGTCCCTGACTTGGCGTTGTCAATAGAAGGAAAAAATGTCTGTGCCTTGGTGGTGTCACTGATAGGAAATATCCATATAGGGGTGGTGTCAGTGGAAGGAAAACATGTCCCTGCATCGGTGGTGTCAGTCTGAGGGGGACAACTTTGTTATCTTCCAATGGGACACCTATACATTCCTTTCCCCACCACCTTTACTTGCCCCGCCTACCCCTCACAAATCTAAAACCATACCTCCCTTCACAATGCTACTAAATTACCTATCCCCTACAGAATTATCCACTCCTTGGTAACCAAGCTGTTACTAACCATGTCCAGATCCACTACCTTAGAAATACAGAGACGAGCGTCAGACCAAAACTGGATGAAAATCTAAAAATAAATGTAATTGTTGGTAAAAATTCATACAAAAGTTGCCGTGTTTCAGGGCAACAACACCTCCCATTCATACAGGCTCCGTAAAGGATGCAACTTGGATGGACTTTCTGTATAGATCATGAAGAAACAGTGACATGATCTGAGCTTAGACACTGAGGCCTGTGTGAGGATCTGGGGCCTGATTGATGGAAATCTGCTGATCGCTGAGCCATTGGGATCAGATTAGCCACCTGCCAAGAACTGGTGAGTTGAACTGCCCATCCTAAATACGAGACACACACAGTTAGTCCAATTGGAGACTGCCTTACTTAGCACCTATCTCCTATCATTCAAACTCACTCTTAAAGGGACAGTGCACCAACTAAAGAAGGGCCCCACCGAACGCCGGGCAACATTACCTACTAAGTGCTAGGTACCGGTATTGAGCTCTCCTGATGGAGTACCAATTGGACGACCACTTGACTAGATGAAGGATTCTGTTCTCCTCCTTCACCCTCCTGTACTTACTTTAGCAAGGCCAACCATTCACTTGTAACAATGGAGCCACCCATCTAGAGTCATTATGGGGGGGGGCATTCTCTGTATCCGGTATTCTCAGGGATGCTTGTCGTGCATCTGTGTATAACTCAGTGGTGTATTTAGACTTTGTGCTGCCCTAGGCAATACAAACATTTTGCGCCCCCCCCCAATGAGAAAGCGAGAGAGTCAATAGGTGTGTGTGTATGTGTACATAGAATGATATATATATATATAATTCTCTCTCTCCCACCCTCTTCCCTCCCCTCTCTCTCTTCCTTCTCTCTCTTCCCCCCTCTCTCTTCCTTCTCTCTCTTCTCTCTCCCTCTCTCTCTTCCCTTTCTCTCTTCCCCCCTCTCTCTCTTCCCCTCTTCCCCTCTTCCCTCCCTCTCTCTTTTCTCTCTTTTCTCTCTTTTCTCTCTCTTCTCTCTCTTCTCTCTCTCTCTCCCTCTCCCCCTCTCCCCCCTCTCTCTCCCTCTCTTCACTCTCTCTTCCCTCTCTCTTCCCTCTCTTCCTCTTTCCTCTCTCTACACCCCCCCTCTCTTTCCTTTCTCTATCCCCCCTCTCCCCTCTCTCTTTTTTTCCTCTCTCTTATCTCTCTTTCCCCTCTCTTCTCTCTCTCCCCTCTCTCTTGCCCCTACCCCCCCTCCTCTCCATTCCCCCCTCTCCCCCCTTCTCTCTCTCTTTCTTTCCTCTGTCTTCTCTCTCTGTTCCCCCCCTCTCTTTCCTCTCTCTACCCCCCCTCTCTCTCTTCCCCCCTCTCTTCTCTCTCCCTCTTTCCCCTCTCTTCTCTCTCTCCCCCCTCTCTTCTCTCTCTTGCCCCCTCCCCCCTCTCTTTCACTCTCTCTCTCTTCTCTCTCTACCCTCTCTCTCTTTCTTCTCTCTCTCCCTCCCCCCTCCCCTCTCTCTTTTGCTCTCTCTCTCTTTTCTCTCTCTTTCCTCTCTCTTCTCTCTCTCTACCCTCTCTCTCTCTTTCTTTCTTCTCTCTCTCCCTCCCCCCTCCCCTCTCTCTTTTACTCTCTCTCTCTCTCTTTTCTCTCTCTTTCCTCTCTCTTCTCTCTCTCCCATCTCTTTCTTTCCTCTCCTCTCTCCCCCCCCCTCTCTCCCCTTCCCCCCCCCCCCCTCTCTTCCCTTCTCACATTGTATGGATCTGCACACACACACCTCCTCCAAGGGCTGCTGATCTCCAGGCAGTAGGAAGGGGGGGGGGGTTGCAGCCCCATATGATCTGTCAGTTTTGGGATGGAGGCAGGGAGAGCCCATGGAACACAGCACAGCTCACCTCCTCCGGGCTCTCCTCTCCCTGCTCCAGGCTATCCCCTGGTCCTGGCTCGTCAGCTGCTGGAGGGAGAGCTACAGGAGCATCGCTCTGTAACTGCCCTCCCCCACATCGATCCTCCTGCTGTCCGGGCCACTGCAAGAGTACCGAAGGTACCCCTCTGATGGCGGCCCTGCATGGCTCTGTCTGCCGCTTCTCAAAAGGTCCCTTCTTCTGGGGGGCGGTGCCGCCGCCCTAAAAATTGCCGCCCTAGGCAAACGCCTTGTTTGCCTCGCGGTAGATACGCCCCTGGTCTAACTACTAGAGCTATCCTCACATGACACGGTACTGTCTGTACATTCTGTATTCTACCATTAGAAGAACAAGAGAACTATTTGGAAATTTAAACAAATCAGTGAACAAGGAACAGTCTGGTGCCCCATTTGAGTCTGATCTCCCATCCTCGA